>NC_140166.1:24950015-25017741 GCF_963971535.1 Notolepis coatsorum
AAGGTCAGGGGTCAATCGGACCTGGGGTCAAACTGTATTTACATGATATCATCTTTGGTTTTCAGTTTGTTTTACCCCTGCTTGGAGTACCAGGCTAGGGCTATGTGCAATGGTAATCCTTGTGCACTAATCGGTATGGTGCAATATATGATATGTTTCATATTTTTATATAGTAGATATTTGTGTTTTTTATACTATGTTAGGAGACTACATATATGGGACTGCATATTGTATATTTGTATTTGTATCCGTTCTCGTGACTGTTTGTCTGTTTATTGTACTTTTGCACTTTGACCACAGCACTTGGGATAATACAGTTTACCTTGCCTTATCTTACCAGGAGGGGGGGGGGGGTGTACCAGGGTTAGAGTTAGTGTAACAAACTGGTAAAGCTTTTAACCCTTTCACTACCACACTACAGAAGGTTAACCCTTTCACTTAACCGTCTGTAGTGTGGTAGTGAAAGGGTTAACCTTCTGTAGTGTGGTAGTGAAAGGGTTAACCTTCTGTAGTGTGGTAGTGAAAGGGTTAACCTTCTGTAGTGTGGTAGTGAAATGGTTAACCCTTTGTCGTGTGGCAGTGAAAGGCTTAACCTTCTGTATTGTCGCAGTGAAAGGGTTAACCCTTTGGTAGTGTGGTAGTGAAAGGGTTAATGTTCTGTACTTTGTTTACATGTTTCGTATTTGGTCTGATGCGTGGGTTGTAGTTGAGTGGGGGATTAAAGGCCTTTAATGCTCCTTTTAGTCCTACATTATTCTGTCTCCTTTTCCCTCTGATTTCTGCTGCTGCCAGGCGGATCTCTCCCCCCTGTTCCCTTTTATAATCGCACGTGTCTAATTAGATCCTTCACGTTTCTTTTTATTTGCTATGACCTCCAGGGGGTCAATCATCAATCTATCAAAGTGTCTGTCAGATCTCAGACTAAGTAGTGTCCGTCTCTCTATACACTCGCTCCACGCGCTGCTCCTAATCACGGTGCAGGAGTGTCATTTAATAATAATAATAACTTTATTTATATAGCACCTTTCATACATGGATTGCAGCTCAGCAAATAGCATAAAATGAACATACGGTAAGCATAACATTCGCAATACAGTTGACAGAATAAAAGCAATGCATGAAGTGCAGACATAAGAATAGGTATAAAAAGACAATAAAAGTAATCCAATGTAGAACGTGCAGACATAATGATAGGCATAAAATAAGTACAATAAGTACAGTGTTGCTCGAAAGCATGTGAAAATCGTTAATTGTTTTTAGTTTTTTTAACCTTTTTACTCAAAAGGTTAGGGAACGGAATCAAGTTCAGACAGGACCTCTGTTTTCCATCTTTCTGAGCTGTAGCCTACATGTAATCTTGAGGTGCGTGATGTCCGTTGGAAAGGAGAAGAAAATGCTTCGATTAATGTCTTAATTTGGGGCCTATGTTGTTGTATACCAATGTCAGGGAGATTTCATATTATTTCATAGAGAGAGAGAGAGAGAGAGAGAGAGAGAGAGAGAGAGAGAGAGAGAGAGAGAGAGAGAGAGAGAGAGAGAGAGAGAGAGAGAGAGAGAGAGAGAGAGAGAGAAAGACGTGAACTGAAAGACAGTGAGACAGATAGTAGGGATGAAATGGTCACCAGTTTTAATGATAACCACGGAAAAACTCCCTGATGGTTAATAATACAGTTCACATTGTAATTATTGTTAAAACTGTGTTTGATTACAGTACTTTGAAGAACTCATGGTAAATAGGCCTACTGCCCAGACTGTCCTGCATCAACCAGAGATGTTAGCAACAGTCTCCCTGACACAGCGGAATGCAGAGAGAGCTCCAGAGACGTTTTTTGCCTTCTCATTTCGGTCACTAGAATCGTGATAAATATATATATATTTTTAATTATTATTATTATTAAAATTTGTATTTTACTTCTCCACTATACTATATTTTTATGACCTGTATCATGTCTTCTACTATGACATGTACCTGTACCTCCCCTCCACCCCCATGCTGCTATGATGCCTGAATTTCCCCAAGGGGATCAATAATGGAATATCTTATCTTATCTTCTAATTGTGATATGAAATTTTCATACCGTTACATCTCTAACAGATAGTGACTTGTTACGTATGTGTTGGTTTATTAACCAGCGTTGTTTTCTTGTCTACTATTACTTGCAGTAATATAATAATTGTCTCTTGAAAATCCACAGCAACACATTCTGATGAACCTCCTACATTCCAAACAGGAAACGTTTCACCCCTTGATACATAATGTATGACAGAAATTAATTAATTAATTCAAACCTTTATTTATTCTCGAAAAGGACAATTGAGGTCGCCCTCATTTTCAATGTCGTAGAGACATACAGATTATTCGACAAGTTAATAATAAACATTGATATAATCAAACAATAAGTTTACACGGTAAACATTAGACATAATAAAATATAAAGACATAGATAAAGTGCAGAATAATGGGGGGAAAAGACAAAAGACAATTGCAAACTGTAGCAGGCAGATCAGCGATTACATTTCTAAATCTCCCAGAGGATACAGCATTAATCTACAGCGTGAAGGTCCTTCCAAGCTACAGAGGCTTCATAATGAAAGGCTGACTTTCCTTTCCTGGTCTGTATGTGGGGAACCTCTAGTATAAGCCAGTCATTTGAGTGTGTCAAATAGGGTCCATAGTTCCAATCCAGAAAGCCTAACATCAACACTAACACTAATATTAACACCAACATTCACCCTTACCATATCTCATTTTCACATCAGCATCTATTTTCCAATGTCCAACATTAGGTTGTTGAAAACATTTCCAACATTTTGTTTGTCCATCACCACATTTTACCTCGGGAGCAGACAGCTGCTGAGGAAATCACAGAAACATGATTAAATCACAAATACCAAGTCTGAATCACAGCACATCACTGCCTAGGATGATTGTGATTGCTTTAAAGAAATACAAACAAGCCATAGAACCCCCCCCCCCCCCCAGGAGGTCTGGCTGTGTGAGACTACTAAATACCTAACAAACCTAATACCTCCAGAAACACTGACATGTGTTGTACAAGAATCCACCACTACAAGGCCCAGGGAGTGCTCTCTTCATGCCACCACCACAGCACAGATGGGAGGGGGCTTTGACACTTTTGATTAACACAGATCTAACAAGCCTCCTACGGGCCGACTCTCTTGTTTGTCCATGCCAACATTGACAAATGGCCGTCTCTTTGATTGAGATTGCTGAGGTGGGGCAGGCCCCTTTGATGAACCAGAAAATGAAATGATTACTATTGGGCTCCTATCGACTGGGACCGGTAGAGACACTGTCGCTCAGTCCCAAAGGTTAATTGGACTTGAACCCGGAAAATCAAGAGGTTAAGCAGGGTCAGCGTGCCAGCAGGACTTCTCAAACGGCAGCTAATAGGATTTGTCAAGCGGCTTCCCTCGTGATAATGCTTCCTACTGCATCTCTGTTGGTGGAGCTACTCGACTATTGATTCTCATAATAACATTATCTTTTGCCGACTGATGGAAGGTAATAATATTCACTTTGCAGCAGCCAAGAGAACAGGGCTTCCCCGCTGCTTCCTTGATATTGATATTGGCGTTATATGGCCATCTATTGATGTGTGTGTGTGTGTGTGTGTGTGTGTGTGTGTGTGTGTGTGTGTGTGTGTGTGTGTGTGTGTGTGTGTGTGTGTGTGTGTGTGTGTGTGTATGTGCGCGCAAGTGTGTGTGCCATAGCATGTGTGTGTGTGTGAGAGATTGAGTGTGTGTGTGTGTAGTACGCGCGCATGTGTGTGTATTTGCCTCTGTGTGATGACGGTATGGTACATTAAGATCTGTGTAATTAGGAGTTTCTTTGTGATAGTGGAGGATGAGGCTGAGGATGAGGCAGAGGCTGAGGATGAGGCTGAGGATGAGGCTGAGGCTGAGGATGAGGATGATGATGAGGCTGAGGATGAGGATGAGGATGAGGATGAGGCTGAGGATGAGGCTGAGGATGAGGATGAGGCTGAGGATGAGGCTGAGGATGAGGCTGAGGATGAGGATGAGGATGAGGATGAGGATGAGGCTGAGGATGAGGCTGATGATGAGGCTGAGGATGAGGATGAGGATGAGGCTGAGGATGAGGATGAGGCTGAGGATGAGGCTGAGGCTGAGGCTGAGGCTGAGGATGAGGATGAGGATGAGGATGAGGATGAGGATGAGGCTGAGGATGAGGCTGAGGATGAGGATGAGGATGAGGATGAGGCTGAGGATGAGGCTGAGGATGAGGCTGAGGATGAGGATGAGGATGAGGCTGAGGATGAGGCTGAGGATGAGGATGATGATGAGGATGAGGATGAGGCTGATGATGAGGCTGAGGATGATGATGAGGATGATGATGAGGATGAGGATGAGGATGAGTACGACTAACCAGGGATGGAACGGCGCGTGCTGTTTTTCTTTTGGGGGAGGGGTGGGGGGCAAAATGTATCTGTAAACATGGAAGATAAAAGGTATATTTGTGTAATATCAGTATTGCAAATCATAAATAGAACAATAGTATTATAAATAATTTAATTGAAAATGACTAATTTGCAAATGCAAATGAATCCTCAGGTCATCTATATCAAATGGAGTGAAAATTACTATTGTATTGAGGAGCTGAGGAAACAGAGGTCCTCAGCAGGAGTCCAGTATTGATCTGGTAATGATGTGAGTTCTGAAGGTTTGGGGGACTGGCTCTATTGTTGGGCCTGTTGCTGGAAGTGATCTTGAGAAGACAGACACCCCACTGGGTGTTTAGAGGCTGAGGCACGTTTAGTGTGACATTATGATTTCATGGACCCCCCCTCTCTCCCTCCTCTCCTTTCCCCCCAGCTCCCTCTCCTCTCCTCTCCTCTCCTCTCTTCTCTTCTCTTCTCTTCTCTTCTCTTCTCTTCTCTTCTCTTCTCTTCTCTTCTCTTCTCTTCTCTTCTCTTCTCTTCTCTTCTCTTCTCTTCTCTTCTCTTCTCTTCTCTTCTCTTCTCTTCTCTTCTCTTCTCTTCTCTTCTCTCTCTCTCTCCTCTCCTCTCCTCTCCTCTCCTCTCTCTCCTCTCCTCTCCCCGAGCTCCCTCTCCTCTCCTTTCCTTTCCTCTCCTCTCCTCTCCTCTCCTCTCCTCTCCTCTCCTCTCCTCTCCTCTCCTCTCCTCTCCTCTCCTCTCCTCTCCTCTCCTCTCCTCTCCTCTCCTCAAGTTTCAAGTTTCTTTAATAGTTGTCATACAGAAGTACAGAATACTTTTGTACAAAATGCTTCTTACTGTTGCGCTCCAGAGACTGTGCATGACAAGATAAGTATGAAATAAAAACATAGTAAAAATTAGAAGTAAAAAAAGAGGTCACAGTGTTCAGTTTTGACATATGTACAATGTTCGTAGACGTAGTTACCATACAATATACAATACTGTGCAGTGTACTAATATACAATACAATATAGTGCAAGGCATAAATGGACGAGGTGCAGTTTAGGTACAATTCACAGTAGGTGTACGAGTTGTAGTGCAAATCCTTTATCAATAAATATAAAGTGTAAGTGTGTTTGTGTGATCTAAAGTGTGGAGAGTGGGTGCTGCAGTGTGTTGTTTGTTTGAGTGAGTGTGTGCGTGTGGGTGTGTGTGCTGTGTGCATTTGATGGTTGTTGCATAGTGATTATTGTTCGTTTAGCGATTATTTTCGTTTAGCAGCCTGATGGCCTGGGGATAGAAGCTCCTTCTGAGTCTTTCTGTGCTCGCCATAAGACTCCGGTATCGCTTGCCTGACGGCAGCAGTTCAAAGAGGCAGTTGTTCGGGTGGCTCGAGTCCTTAATAATTCTCTTAGCCTTCCCCTTGCACCGCTTGTTGTAAATGTTCTGGAGGGTGGGAAGCCCCCCTCTAATTGTGCGTTCGGCTGAACGTGTCACTCTTTGTAGTCTGCTACGGTCTTGTGCAGTGCTATTCCCAAACCAGGAGGTGATGTTGCCGGTCAGGATGCTCTCTATTGTACATGAGTAGAAGTTCCTAAGGATCTTCTGACTGACTTGGAACTTCCTTAGGCGCCTGAGGAAGTAGAGGCGTTGTCGTGCCTTCTTCACAACACTGTCAATGTGTGTGGTCCATGTCAAGTCCTCGGATATGTGGGCTCCGAGGTACTTGAAACTGTTCACTCTCTCAACTGGTGCCCCGTCGATGCTGAGGGGGCTGTAGTCCTTGACCCCCGACCTCCTGAAGTCCACAATCATCTCTTTTGTTTTGCTGACGTTCAGGGAGAGGCAGTTCTCCTGACACCACTGTGACAGGTTCTCTACCTCTTCCAGGTAGGCCCTTTCGTCGTTGGCAGAGATCAGGCCCACCACTACTGTGTCATCAGCAAATTTGATGATGGTGTTGTTGTTCCGCTGTGCTACGCAGTCATGTGTGTACAGGGAGTAGAGGAGGGGGCTCAGAACACAGCCCTGGGGGGCCCCTATGTTGAGCGTGATGGATGAGGAGGTGCAGTTGCCGGCTCTTACCACCTGGGGTCTGCCCGTCAGGAAGTCCAGGACCCACTGGCACAGGTCATAGTTCAAGCCCAGGTCCCTGAGCTTGGCTATGAGTTTGGAGGGGACTATGGTATTGAATGCTGAGCTGTAGTCGATGAACAGCATTCTCACATAGTTCCCCTGCCTCTTGTCCAGATGTGATGCTGCTGTGTGCAGCACATGGGCTATGTGCTGCACATCCTCTCCTCTCTTCTCCTCTCCTCCTCCCCCACCCTCTCCTCCCTCCCACCTCCCTCTCCTCTCCTCTCTCCCACCTCCCTCTCCTCTCTTCTCCTCTCCTCCCCCCACCCCCTCTCCTCTCCTCTCTCCCACCTCCCTCTCCTCTCCTCTCCTCTCCTCTCCTCTCCTCTCTCCCACCTCCCTCTCCTCTCTTCTCCTCTCCTCCCCCACCCCCTCTCCTCTCCTCTCTCCCACCTCCCTCTCCTCTTTTCTCCTCTTCTCCCCCCACCCCCCTCTCCTCTCCTCTCTCCCACCTCCCTCCCTCTCATCTCTTCTCCTCTCCTCTCCTCTCCTCTACTCTACTCTCCTTTCCTCTCCACAACTCCTCAGGAACACACACACACACGCACGCACGCACACACACACACACACACACACACACACACACACACACACACACACACACACACACACACACACACACACACACACACACACACACACACACACACACACACACACACACACACACACACACACACACACACACACACACACACACACACACACACACACACACACACACACACACACACACACACACACACACACACACACACACAACACACACACACACCCTCCTGGGAAGTGGCGGAACACTCAGACAAAGCTGTGTTAATCGGTGGGCGTTACTGGGGGGCTTCTGGCTAAAGTCAGAATATCTTACTCACAGGCTACAGACAACAGGCTACAGACCAAGACCTGGTCAGTCTTTACTGTCAGTGACGTTACACCTGTCTGTACTTTCACTTCTGGTGATGGTAGGCTGACACGACACTATCACATGTGTCCCCTCAGGGACAACACGACACTATCACATGTGTCCCCTCAGGGACAACACGACACTATCACATGTGTCCCCTCAGGGACAACACGACACTATCACATGTGTCCCCTCAGGGACAACACGACACTATCACATGTGTCCCCTCAGGGACAACACGACACTATCAGGATGTTTGTCCCCTCAGGGACAACACGACACGACACTATCAGGATGTTTGTCCCCTCATGGACAACACTACACTATCAGGATGTTTGTCCCCTCAGGGACTGGACAACACGACACTATCAGGATGTTTGTCCCCTCAGGGACTGGACAACACTACACTATCAGGATGTTTGTCCCCTCAGGGACAAC
Source organism: Notolepis coatsorum (assembly GCF_963971535.1). Classification (NCBI taxonomy): domain Eukaryota; kingdom Metazoa; phylum Chordata; class Actinopteri; order Aulopiformes; family Paralepididae; genus Notolepis; species Notolepis coatsorum. The sequence continues at coordinate 24,957,909 of NC_140166.1, forward strand.
ACGACACGACACTATCAGGATGTTTGTCCCCTCATGGACAACACTACACTATCAGGATGTTTGTCCCCTCAGGGACTGGACAACACGACACTATCAGGATGTTTGTCCCCTCAGGGACTGGACAACACTACACTATCAGGATGTTTGTCCCCTCAGGGACTGGACAACACGACACTATCAGGATGTTTGTCCCCTCAGGGACTGGACAACACGACACTATCAGGATGTTTGTCCCCTCATGGACAACACTACACTATCAGGATGTTTGTCCCCTCAGGGACTGGACAACACGACACTATCAGGATGTTTGTCCCCTCAGGGACTGGACAACACGACACTATCAGGATGTTTGTCCCCTCAGGGACTGGACAACACGACACTATCAGGATGTTTGTCCCCTCAGGGACTGGACAACACGACACTATCAGGATGTTTGTCCCCTCAGGGACTGGACAACATGACACTATCAGGATGTTTGTCCCCTCAGGGACTGGACAACACGACACTATCAGGATGTTTGTCCCCTCAGGGACTGGACAACACGACACTATCAGGATGTTTGTCCCCTCAGGGACTGGACAACACGACACTATCAGGATGTTTGTCCCCTCAGGGACTGGACAACACGACACTATCAGGATGTGTGTCCCCTCAGGGACAACACGACACTATCAGGATGTTTGTCCCCTCAGGGACAACACGACACTATCAGGATGTTTGTCCCCTCAGGGACTAGACAACACGACACTATCAGGATGTTTGTCCCCTCAGGGACAACACAACACTATCAGGATGTTTGTCCCCTCAGGGACAACACGACACTATCAGGATGTTTGTCCCCTCAGGGACAACACGACACTATCAGGATGTTTGTCCCCTCAGGGACTGGACAACATGACACTATCAGGATGTTTGTCCCCTCAGGGACTGGACAACATGACACTATCAGGATGTTTGTCCCCTCAGGGACTGGACAACACAACACTATCAGGATGTTTGTCCCCTCAGGGACTGGACAACACGACACTATCAGGATGTTTGTCCCCTCAGGGACTGGACACCACAACACTATCAGGATGTTTGTCCCCTCAGGGACTGGACAACACGACACTATCAGGATGTTTGTCCCCTCAGGGACTGGACAACACGACACTATCAGGATGTTTGTCCCCTCAGGGACTGGACAACACGACACTATCAGGATGTTTGTCCCCTCAGGGACTGGACAACATGACACTATCAGGATGTTTGTCCCCTCAGGGACTGGACAACACGACACTATCAGGATGTTTGTCCCCTCAGGGACTGGACAACACGACACTATCAGTATGTTTGTCCCCTCAGAGACTGGACAACACGACACTATCAGGATGTTTGTCCCCTCAGGGACAACACAACACTATCAGGATGTTTGTCACCCCAGGGACTGGACAACACTACACTATCAGGATGTTTGTCCCCTCAGGGACAACACGACACTATCAGGATGTTTGTCCCCTCAGGGACTGGACAACACGACACTATCAGGATGTTTGTCCCCTCAGGGACTGGACAACATGACACTATCAGGATGTTTGTCCCCTCAGGGACTGGACAACATGACACTATCAGGATGTTTGTCCCCTCAGGGACTGGACAACACGACACTATCAGGATGTTTGTCCCCTCAGGGACGACACGACACTATCAGGATGTTTGTCCCCTCAGGGACAACACGACACTATCAGGATGTCTGTCCCCTCAGGGACAACACGACACTATCAGGATGTTTGTCCCCTCAGGGACAACACAACACTATCAGGATGTTTGTCCCCTCAGGGACAACACGACACTATCAGGATGTTTGTCCCCTCAGGGACAACACGACACTATCAGGATGTTTGTCCCCTCAGGGACAACACGACACTATCAGGATGTTTGTCCCCTCAGAGACTGGACAACATGACACTATCAGGATGTTTGTCCCCTCAGGGACTGGACAACACGACACTATCAGGATGTTTGTCCCCTCAGGGACTGGACAACACAACACTATCAGGATGTTTGTCCCCTCAGGGACTGGACAACACGACACTATCAGGATGTTTGTCCCCTCAGGGACTGGACAACACGACACTATCAGGATGTTTGTCCCCTCAGGGACTGGACAACACGACACTATCAGGATGTTTGTCCCCTCAGGGACTGGACAACACGACACTATCAGGATGTTTGTCCCCTCAGGGACTGGACAACATGACACTATCAGGATGTTTGTCCCCTCAGGGACTGGACAACACGACACTATCAGGATGTTTGTCCCCTCAGGGACTGGACAACACGACACTATCAGGATGTTTGTCCCCTCAGGGACTGGACAACACGACACTATCAGGATGTTTGTCCCCTCAGGGACTGGACAACACGACACTATCAGGATGTTTGTCCCATCAGGGACTGGACAACACTACACTATCAGGATGTTTGTCCCCTCAGGGACTGGACAACACGACACTATCAGGATGTTTGTCCCCTCAGGGACTGGACAACACGACACTATCAGGATGTTTGTCCCCTCAGGGACTGGACAACACTACACTATCAGGATGTTTGTCCCCTCAGGGACTGGACAACACAACACTATCAGGATGTTTGTCCCCTCAGGGACAACACGACACTATCAGGATGTTTGTCCCCTCAGGGACTAGACAACACGACACTATCAGGATGTTTGTCCCCTCAGGGACAACACAACACTATCAGGATGTTTGTCCCCTCAGGGACAACACGACACTATCAGTATGTTTGTCCCCTCAGGGACAACACGACACTATCAGGATGTTTGTCCCCTCAGGGACAACACGACACTATCAGGATGTTTGTCCCCTCAGGGACAACACGACACTATCAGGATGTTTGTCCCCTCAGGGACAACACGACACTATCAGGATGTTTGTCCCCTCAGAGACTGGACAACATGACACTATCAGGATGTTTGTCCCCTCAGGGACTGGACAACACGACACTATCAGGATGTTTGTCCCCTCAGGGACTGGACAACATGACACTATCAGGATGTTTGTCCCCTCAGGGACTGGACAACACAACACTATCAGGATGTTTGTCCCCTCAGGGACTGGACAACACGACACTATCAGGATGTTTGTCCCCTCAGGGACTGGACAACACGACACTATCAGGATGTTTGTCCCCTCAGGGACTGGACAACACAACACTATCAGGATGTTTGTCCCCTCAGGGACTGGACAACACGACACTATCAGGATGTTTGTCCCCTCAGGGACTGGACAACATGACACTATCAGGATGTTTGTCCCCTCAGGGACAACACGACACTATCAGGATGTTTGTCCCCTCAGGGACTGGACAACATGACACTATCAGGATGTTTGTCCCCTCAGGGACTGGACAACACGACACTATCAGGATGTTTGTCCCCTCAGGGACTGGACAACACGACACTATCAGGATGTTTGTCCCCTCAGGGACTGGACAACACGACACTATCAGGATGTTTGTCCCCTCAGGGACTGGACAACACTACACTATCAGGATGTTTGTCCCCTCAGGGACTGGACAACACAACACTATCAGGATGTTTGTCCCCTCAGGGACAACACGACACTATCAGGATGTTTGTCCCCTCAGGGACAACACGACACTACACTATCAGGATGTTTGTCCCCTCAGGGACTGGACAACACGACACTATCAGGATGTTTGTCCCCTCAGGGACAACACGACACTACACTATCAGGATGTTTGTCCCCTCAGGGACTGGACAACATGACACTATCAGGATGTTTGTCCCCTCAGGGACTGGACAACACAACACTATCAGGATGTTTGTCCCCTCAGGGACAACACAACACTATCAGGATGTTTGTCCCCTCAGGGACAACACGACACTATCAGGATGTTTGTCCCCTCAGGGACAACACAACACTATCAGGATGTTTGTCCCCTCAGGGACTGGACAACGCGACACTATCAGGATGTTTGTCCCCTCAGGGACTGGACAACACGACACTATCAGGATGTTTGTCCCCTCAGGGACTGGACATGACTACACTATCAGGATGTTTGTCCCCTCAGGGACTGGACAACATGACACTATCAGGATGTTTGTCCCCTCAGGGACAACAGTACACTATCAGGATGTTTGTCCCCTTAGTGACTGGACAACACGACACTATCAGGATGTTTGTCCCCTCAGGGACTGGACAACACAACACTATCAGGATGTTTGTCCCCTCAGGGACTGGACAACACGACACTATCAGGATGTTTGTCCCCTCACGGACTGGACAACACGACACTATCAGGATGTTTGTCCCCTCAGGGACAACACGACACTATCAGGATGTTTGTCCCCTCAGGGACTGGACAACACGACACTATCAGGATGTTTGTCCCCTCAGGGACTGGACAACATGACACTATCAGGATGTTTGTCCCCTCAGGGACTGGACAACACTACACTATCAGGATGTTTGTCCCCTCAGGGACTGGACAACACGACACTATCAGGATGTTTGTCCCCTCATGGACTGGACAACACAACACTATCAGGATGTTTGTCCCCTCAGGGACTGGACAACACTACAAATTGTCCCCTCAGGGACTGGACAACACGACACTATCAGGATGTTTGTCCCCTCAGGTACTGGACAACACGACACTATCAGGATGTTTGTCCCCTCAGGGATTGGACAACACTACACTATCAGGATGTTTGTCCCCTCAGGTACTGGACAACACGACACTATCAGGATGTTTGTCCCCTCAGGGACAACATGACACTATCAGTATGTTTGTCCCCTCAGAGACTGGACAACACGACACTATCAGGATGTTTGTCCCCTCAGGGACTGGACAACATGACACTATCAGGATGTTTGTCCCCTCAGGGACTGGACAACACGACACTATCAGGATGTTTGTCCCCTCAGGGACTGGACAACACGACACTATCAGGATGTTTGTCCCCTCAGGGACTGGACAACACGACACTATCAGGATGTTTGTCCCCTCAGGGACTGGACAACACTACACTATCAGGATGTTTGTCCCCTCAGGGACTGGACAACACAACACTATCAGGATGTTTGTCCCCTCATGGACAACACGACACTATCAGGATGTTTGTCCCCTCAGGGACAACACGACACTATCAGGATGTTTGTCCCCTCAGGGACTAGACAACACGACACTATCAGGATGTTTGTCCCCTCAGGGACAACACAACACTATCAGGATGTTTGTCCCCTCAGGGACAACACGACACTATCAGGATGTTTGTCCCCTCAGGGACAACACGACACTATCAGGATGTTTGTCCCCTCAGGGACAACACGACACTATCAGGATGTTTGTCCCCTCAGGGACAACACGACACTATCAGGATGTTTGTCCCCTCAGAGACTGGACAACATGACACTATCAGGATGTTTGTCCCCTCAGGGACAACAACTACACTATCAGGATGTTTGTCCCCTCAGAGACTGGACAACACGACACTATCAGTATGTTTGTCCCCTCAGGGACTGGACAACACTACACTATCAGGATGTTTGTCCCCTCAGGGACTGGACAACACGACACTATCAGGATGTTTGTCCCCTCAGGGACTGGACAACACGACACTATCAGGATGTTTGTCCCCTCAGGGACTGGACAACACGACACTATCAGGATGTTTGTCCCCTCAGGGACTGGACAACATGACACTATCAGGATGTTTGTCCCCTCAGGGACTGGACAACACGACACTATCAGGATGTTTGTCCCCTCAGGGACTGGACAACACGACACTATCAGGATGTTTGTCCCCTCAGGGACTGGACAACACGACACTATCAGGATGTTTGTCCCCTCAGGGACTGGACAACACAACACTATCAGGATGTTTGTCCCCTCAGGGACTGGACAACACTACACTATCAGGATGTTTGTCCCCTCAGGGACTGGACAACATGACACTATCAGGATGTTTGTCCCCTCAGGGACTGGACAACACGACACTATCAGGATGTTTGTCCCCTCAGGGACTGGACAACACGACACTATCAGGATGTTTGTCCCCTCAGGGACTGGACAACACTACACTATCAGGATGTTTGTCCCCTCAGGGACTGGACAACATGACACTATCAGGATGTTTGTCCCCTCAGGGACTGGACAACACGACACTATCAGGATGTTTGTCCCCTCAGGGACTGGACAACACGACACTATCAGGATGTTTGTCCCCTCAGGGACTGGACAACACGACACTATCAGGATGTTTGTCCCCTCAGGGACTGGACAACACTACACTATCAGGATGTTTGTCCCCTCAGGGACTGGACAACATGACACTATCAGGATGTTTGTCCCCTCAGGGACTGGACAACACGACACTATCAGGATGTTTGTCCCCTCAGGGACTGGACAACACGACACTATCAGGATGTTTGTCCCCTCAGGGACTGGACAACACGACACTATCAGGATGTTTGTCCCCTCAGGGACTGGACAACACAACACTATCAGGATGTTTGTCCCCTCAGGGACTGGACAACACTACACTATCAGGATGTTTGTCCCCTCAGGGACTGGACAACATGACACTATCAGGATGTTTGTCCCCTCAGGGACTGGACAACACGACACTATCAGGATGTTTGTCCCCTCAGGGACTGGACAACACGACACTATCAGGATGTTTGTCCCCTCAGGGACTGGACAACACGACACTATCAGTATGTTTGTCCCCTCAGGGACTGGACAACACGACACTATCAGGATGTTTGTCCCCTCAGGGACTGGACAACACTACACTATCAGGATGTTTGTCCCCTCAGGGACTGGACAACACAACACTATCAGTATGTTTGTCCCCTCAGGGACAACACGACACTATCAGGATGTTTGTCCCCTCAGGGACAACACGACACTATCAGGATGTTTGTCCCCTCAGGGACTAGACAACACGACACTATCAGGATGTTTGTCCCCTCAGGTACTGGACAACACGACACTATCAGGATGTTTGTCCCCTCAGGGACAACACGACACTATCAGGATGTTTGTCCCCTCAGGGACTGGACAACACGACACTATCAGGATGTTTGTCCCCTCAGGGATTGGACAACACTACACTATCAGGATGTTTGTCCCCTCAGGTACTGGACAACACGACACTATCAGGATGTTTGTCCCCTCAGAGACTGGACAACACGACACTATCAGGATGTTTGTCCCGTCAGGGACAACACGACACTATCAGGATGTTTGTCCCCTCAGGGACAACACGACACTATCAGTATGTTTGTCCCCTCAGGGACTGGACAACACTACACTATCAGGATGTTTGTCCCCTCAGGGACAACACAACACTATCAGGATGTTTGTCCCCTCAGGGACAAAACTACACTATCAGGATGTTTGTCCCCTTAGGGACTGGACAACACTACACTATCAGGATGTTTGTCCCCTCAGGGACTGGACAACACGACACTATCAGGATGTTTGTCCCCTCAGGGACAACACGACACTATCAGTATGTTTGTCCCTTCAGGGACTGGACAACACGACACTATCAGTATGTTTGTCCCCTCAGGGACTGGACAACACGACACTATCAGGATGTTTGTCCCCTCAGGGACTGGACAACACGACACTATCAGGATGTTTGTCCCCTCAGGGACTGGACAACACTACACTATCAGGATGTTTGTCCCCTCAGGGACTGGACAACACGACACTATCAGGATGTTTGTCCCTTCAGGGACAACACGACACTATCAGGATGTTGGTCCCCTCAGGGACACACAACATCATCCTGATAGTGTCGTGTAGGACCTGTAGGACTGCCATCAAAACGACCTTTAGGACCTGTAAGACTGCCATCAAAACGACCTTTAGGACCTGTAGGACTGCCATCAAAGCGACCTTTAGGACCTGTAGGACTGCCATCAAAACGACATTTAGGACCTGTAGGACTCCCATCAAAACAGCCTTTAGGACCTGTAGGACTGCCATCAAAACGACCTTTAGGATCTGTAGGACTGCCATCAAAACGACCTTTAGGACCTGTAAGACTGCCATCAAAGCGACCTTTAGGACCTGTAGGACTGCCATCAAAACGACATTTAGGACCTGTAGGACTCCCATCAAAACAGCCTTTAGGACCTGTAGGACTGCCATCAAAACGACCTTTAGGATCTGTAGGACTGCCATCAAAACGACCTTTAGGACCTGTAAGACTGCCATCAAAACGACCTTTAGGACCTGTAGGACTGCCATCAAAACGACCTTTAGGACCTGTAGGACTGCCATCAAAACGACCTTTAGGACCTGTAGGACTGCCATCAAAACTACCTGTAGGACCTGTAGGACTGCCATCAAAACGGCCTTTAGGACCTGTAGGACTGCCATCAAAACTACCTGTAGGACCTGTAGGACTGCCATCAAAACGACCTTTAGGACCTGTAGGACTGCCATCAAAACGGCCTTTAGGACCTGTAGGACTGCCATCAAAACGGCCTTTAGGACCTGTAGGACTGCCATCAAAACTACCTTTAGGACATGTAGGACTGCCATCAAAACTACCTTTAGGACCTGTAGGACTGCTGTCAAAACTACCTTTAGGACCTGTAGGACTGCCATCAAAACTACCTTTAGGACCTGTAGGACTGCCATCAAAACTACCTTTAGGACCTGTAGGACTGCCGTTGTTTCTTCGTTTGGACCCACGGAAATATCAGTAATTATATTTTTAAAGTTGTCTGTGAGAGAAAGAAAAAGGCAGGCGTTTCCTCGAGTATTGCAGCTGTTCCATGAAAGGTTTCCTATAAAAAAACCTAGAGAAAGCTTGTCTTAAATCATTATGGTTTTTTTTATTATAATTATATATATATTTTTTTACAAATGTTTTTTTATGCCTTTTACCCCGTTTGGGGCATAGGCCGTCAACAAGGGTGCTCCAAGCAGCCCGATCCTGAGCCAACCTCTCCAGATGGCCCCAGGTGTGTCCCATCTTCTTGGCATCATCTTCCAAGTCTCTGCGCCAGATGTTTCGTGGTCGGCCTCTTTTTCTTTTCCCTTGGGTAGATGAGAAATGCATGTGAAATTAATTATATTTATTGTGTGCTCTCATCTCCATTACTGCATTAAGAGCAGCCTTTACTTATGCCAATTCCAGGAATATGATTTATAGATGATTTATTTGTTCAAAAGTTGTCATCAGTTGTCATGGGTTGTCCTGGTATTACAAATGCAGTTACTGGTAAACGGAGATACTGAATAAAAACGAGCATCGCAATGCTTTAGTTCTCCAGACACGCACCTTTCCAACAAACATTTCCACTACTCCAAATCAAGAATAAAACAAATGATTATTATATGTATCCTTTGAAGGTGGATGGTCACGTCTCTTTCTGCCCCCCCCCCCTTTCCACCCTCTATCTCTCAAGACTAAAGCCCTCCATCCTTATTTGCTGCAGCAGAGACTGATTCACCTCGCCTCTCCTCCTTTCTCCTCCTTCCTTCCTCTCCTTGCCTCATTTTCTACTTGTGTCGCGGGAGGAAGAAGGATAGGAGGAGGAGGAGGAGAAGGAGGAGGAAGAAGAGAGATGGGAGAAAAGCCTGTTAAACCGCATCTCTCTCTCTCTCTCTCTCTCTCTCTCTCTCTCTCTCTCTCTCTCTCTCTCTCTCTCTCTCTCTCTCTCTCTCTCTCTCTCTTTCTTCACTGCCGTCTGAAATCTGATTGTTAGTACTTCAACTAGATCTGTTGGGATCCCCCTGAGCAGCAATCCATCAAACTTCTCCTCCTCTGCAGTTGCCACGTGATGGTGATGGGGGCTCATGGATGGAAGGACCTGGATGTCCTCCAGTCAGCCAGTCACTCAGAGAGAGAGAGAGAGAGAGAGAGAGAGAGAGAGAGAGAGAGAGAGAGAGAGAGAGAGAGAGAGAGAGAGAGAGAGAGAGAGAGAGAATGGATGAGGGAGGGAAGTCACTAGTGCCTTCTCTCTGACATATGTCAACCTCATTCCTTTGTGGCACGCAGTGACCTGGCAACAAGGGGATCATCAAAAGGAACTAAGAAGGGCTGAAGGGGCTAAAGCAGAGTGGAGGACCCTTTTATTTGTCGCCGGCCTGACCCCTGTGAACTCTTCCACTCTGAAGAAGAATTGAAGAGAGAAGGAGAGGGGAGGAGAGAGAGAGGTGATGCAAGTGTACATCTGCAGTACAGAGCTGCCGCAGAACTCACATTTCACTGTAACTCAGTGATTGCCCACTTTCCTACTTTCCTACACATTTCGTACGAATTGGTGTGTTACCCGAACCTTAACCATTCCCCTAACCATGATGTAACCCAGATTATAGGTACTACAGATAACATTCAGCCACTAGATGTCGCACTAGAGCACCAGCATGTCATTATCCAATCAGCTGCATTCCACTTGGGGAACTGGGAAGTAGAGAGGGGACACATGCCTGCAACACATAAACAACAACATACATTTTGGACCAGCAGAAAATGTTTCAATGATAAATTCATTAATCAATCATTTCTTGACGGGAAAAACTATACTTTTATTCCACAACTTTCTAAAAGCTCTGTGGATGTATTATATATTTTATTTTAAATGATTACTCTACATACAAATGTTATCTATAGCACCTTTAAATAATGGGTCACTTATTATTATTATTATTATTATTATTATTATTATTATTATTATTATTATTATTATTATTATTATTATTATTATTATTATTATTATTATTATTATTATTATTATTATTATTATTATTATTATTATTATTATTATTATTATTATTATTATTATTATTATTATTATTATTATTATTATTATTATTATTATTATTATTATTATTATTATTATTATTATTATTATTATTATTATTATTATTATTATTATTATTATTATTATTATTATTATTATTATTATTATTATTATTATTATTATTATTATTATTATTATTATTATTATTATTATTATTATTATTATTATTATTATTATTATTATTATTATTATTATTATTATTATTATTATTATTATTATTATTATTATTATTATTATTATTATTATTATTATTATTATTATTATTATTATTATTATTATTATTATTATTATTATTATTATTATTATTATTATTATTATTATTATTATTATTGTAACTGAGGGGTACAATTCCCTGACTGTATTGATAAGTATGGTATCATTAAACCACTACCGCTTTATGTACTTTAACTACTGGCCATACAGTACACGATATCTAAATATGATGAACACTTTCCCACAATGAAATCGGGTCCACACAAAGGTAATAATCAAATATTTAATATATAGCAAAAGGTACATATAATAGTTACTATTACATTTATGATTTGAATGCTCTTGTAAGGCAAATGAGTACTCGTAGGCAAATCAACACTGAATGTCCAATCTCTGGTTACGCAGGAAGCAAGTATACAACCTGGCTCTTAGGGAATTATAACGATGGCACACTTAATGATTATAGCAGGATATATTGTAGGGGTCCTCCCGGTTGTAAGCCGGTAGGGGGGGTAGGAGAGCCGTCGGCAGTATCCCGTCTGGTCAACGATGTCTAGGGAGACTTCACGTACAGAAGACAGTGCAGTAGAATCTTGATCCACAGATGAATACACCTTGGCTCTCTTGTAGGCTGTAGCTGTAGCTGTAGCTCCACAATGAAGAAGAAGCGAGGCGACCTCAGTCTGGTCTGAGCGCCGTCTCCCCTTGACTCCTCTCGGGGTAGATCCAACACTCACCGGTGTTGGCGATTATCCGCTCCACAAATCAAAGTACCAAAGCAAATATATATTCCATGCCGCATAGGGCTCAGCAGTCGTCGGGTAGGTAATCCAATGTACAGGTCCACTCGGTCCTCGCCTAGAACTCCTCGGATGAAAGCACCACGTGTGGTCTGCCCAACCTGGTTAAGACTCTAGATAACACGAGGAAGCGACGGGGATGCTGCTCACTTTAGAACTCTAACCGCACGATGCACCATACATAATAGACTATTATTACTTAATAGAAATACGGTGCCAAACTCTGACAATTCAGCTATTAATTCGCACGAGGTCTCAATGCTATTCTAAGGTCAAACAGGCCATACTACACCGCACGCGGTATCGTGGGGTGAGGCTTCACGTTCTGTTACTTAGTTGGGTAGAAGGGTAAAAGACTAAGGGTCGTCTACATTTACTTGCGCCATATTTATATGCACGGTGAACAAATAGTGCCACTCTCTTTTCGGTAGCCGTATTCCTGCGCAGAGCCGGGGCTAGTAGGGACATGTTTCGTCGGTACCATTGAACTTGGCTCCAAGGGGCTTGTCTCCTGGCGCCAGGTCCTTGTCCAATAAGAGAATGAACTATTATGGGCTGTAGTAGACTAAAGGGATATTCCGTGTATATGTACAAGGAATATACAAGGGATATCAAACGATATACAAATACTATTCAATATATATCCATAAATAAATATATATATTCGGTTTAATCTGATCCTTCACAACAGCCGCCCCCTAATTAGTCCCACCTAATTAGCTAAGCAGAGACAGATTAACCGCACTGTCCACTACTCAATGTCCGCTGTAAGGGTCAGTCAACTCACAAAGTCATAGGGTCATGGTCGTCATCGATAGTATCGGGGAGCCTTGGCAGTTCTATTAGCCTCGCCACGGGTCGGGTGTAGGACAGGTCCGCCCTTGGACGAGCACTTCAGCTGCTCGGACCTTTCCATCGGCACCGGTGATCACTTTGCTTACGCGGCCAGCCGGCCACATAGCTCGGGGTAGTGACTGGTCGATAATCATGACGACTGTTCCTTCTGTCAAATTGTCTCTCTCTTTTACCCACTTCTGGCGGGTCTGTAGAGACGGTAGGTAGTGGAGTAGGAAGCTGTTCCAAAACTTGTCAGCCAGTACTTGACTGTACCTCCACATTCTTCGGCCGTTCGCTTCTTCAGGCCTGTACATTGTCTGGGGTAGCGTGGGGTCCAGCCGCCCCATCAAGAGTGTGTTGGGGGTGACTGGGTCGACATCTGCTACATCACTTGAGACGTAACCGAGGGGCTTTGAGTTTAATACTCCCTCGATCTCCGTGAGGACTGTCATTAGGACTTCTTCCGCCACGGTCTGGGCCCCAAGCACGGCGTACAGGGCTGTCTTTATAGAACGTACTTCTCGTTCCCAAGTTCCACCGAAGTGAGGTGCGTTCGGGGGATTAAACTGGAAGTCAATCTGGGATGGAGCGAGGTGGGTCTTAAGTTCTGGGCCCATAGCTTGGAAGCTCTCTCTCAGCTCTCTTTCTCCGCCTTTGAAGTTTGTCCCGTGATCAGACAACAATGTAGACGGTTTTCCTTTCCGTGATGTGAATCTTCGGAAGGCCATAAGGAATGAGTCTGTGCTCATGGTTGGAAGGAGTTCGATATGTATCGCTCTGGTGGTCATGCATTTGAATACAATACCCCACCGCTTCTCGGTTCCTCTTCCTTTCTTTATATACAGCGGGCCGAAACAGTCCATACCGGTGGAGTGAAAAGGCTTGTCGCCGAGTCGGAGGCGACAGGGAGGTAGGTCAGCCATCCGGGGTATACTGGGCTGGCACATCCTCGTCGTATTTCTTTATAATCAGCTCTGTGACCTTGTGTCGGCTGTTCAAGACTATCGGGTACTTGACGTCATCCGGTAAGTCTGGGGCTCTCCGCAGACGACCACCCACTCTGATGAGATTATGGGCGTCGCTCTCGGGGGCTAGGTGGAGCAGTCTGCTGTCTGATGGGACGGGCTTTGCTCCCTGTAGACAGGCTAGCTCATCGGGGAACGAGTCTCTCTGGGCTCGTTGTAGTAGAAGAAGTTCTGCTTCTTCGTAGTCAGCTGCTGAAATGTCAGTTGTGTGCTGAACCTCTGGGTGGTGCCACAGAAATGTCTTTAGCTGCGCACTCTGTAGGGTGAGGCAATCGTCTAGATCGGGGTCTGTGGGGACGAGTGTGTGTGTCAACCCACAGAACATAGGTTTCTTGTTCTCTGCCTCCTCTTTACTCGCCTCCCGTGGGGTGGGTGTAGGCCACTCTTCTTCGGGGAGCTTGAGAAACTCTGGTCCGTCACTGTAGAGGTTGTGACGGGTGAGGTCATCCAGGGACATTCCCCGGGTGATGACGTCAGCTGGGTTGTGTTTGGTGTCCACATACCTCCAGCTCGCTACTTCTGTTAGCTCTTGAATCTCGGTGACTCTGACTCCCACGAAGACCTTGTATCTGCACGAATCAGACCGGATCCATGTGAGTACGGTCGTGGAGTCTGACCACAAGATTGTTCTTTGCACCGGGATGGTGAGTTCACGTTGGATTAACGTGGCGAGCTGCGCTCCTGCTAGGGCTGCGCAGAGCTCTAGACGCGGGATAGATTGTTGCTTTCGTGGGGCTATTCTTGAGCGAGCCAGGATGAAAGCAGTATGTATTTCTCCTCCCTCCTCTCGGGCACGCAAGTAGGCCACCGAACCGTAGGCTACTTCGGAGGCGTCGCTGAATACGTGCAGGTCGATCTTGCATGTCTCTGGCCTCACTGTGGGTGGGAAGTAGCTGCGGCGTATATTAACACCTGGGAGTGAGCGGAGTTCCGTCTCCCACTCTCTCCATGTGGATGCAAGGTGTTCGGGTATGGGATCGTCCCAGCCCTGGTCCTTGTCCCATAGCGCTCTTACAATCATCTTTGCCCTGGTGGTGTAAGGTAGAATACATCCCAACGGGTCATATTGTCTGGCGAGTGTTCTGTATACACTCCGTCTGGTGGTCGGTATTGCCGTCGACCTTCCCTGCTCCTTGGTCAGGGGTTTGTGTCTATAATGGAGCGAGTCTGTTTTGAAGCGCCAGACTAGTCCTAGTGTCATTTCTTGGGCTTCTCCTGGGATGGTCGCCATCCAGGTGTCGCTGCTGGCCCACTGCCTGAGATCAAAGCCGCCTTTGATCAGGGAGGCGCGGAGCTTGAGTAGGAGAGCCTCGGCTTCTTCTGGCGTCGAGACGCTTTGTAAACAGTTGTCCACGTAGAAACTATTTGTCACACTTTGTTGGACCTCTTCATCTGCTGCTGGGTCCTCTGCGACGTGTTTTTGTAGTGAAAATGTAGCACAGCATGGGCTGCATGTGGTTCCGAAAGGGAGGACTTCCCATTGATAGATGGCTGGGTGCTCATCTCCGATCCTCTCTCTCCATAGGAACCGCAGCAGGGGCTTGTCCTCCTCCACTAGTCTCACCTGCAGGAACATCCCTTTGATGTCGCCGCTGATAGCCACCTTGTCCTGGCGGAAGCGTAGTAGCACGCCTAGTAGGGAGGGGCTGAGTGTTGGGCCGGCCAAGAGCTCTTTATTCAGATTTTGTGATCCGATCTGGTAGCTGCAGTTAAACACAATGCGATCCTTGCCGTTGTGGTGGACCTTGTGGTGCGGCACGTACCATGATTCGGTTGTCTGATCGGCCTCTTTAATGTCAATTTTCTTTATGTGTCCCGCTGTGATTAGTTTGTTAATCTCAGCGCGGTACACAGCTTCTTGAGCGGGGTCTTTGGCTAGGCGCCGCTCTGTGTTCAATAGATACCGCTCCGTCGCCTCTTTTGTGGCGTGAAAGGTGGGCATTCCCTCTCGCCTCAGGAGTGGAGTTGCGTATCTCATCACTCCGTTGACGTTGACTCTCTTTGTCCCGTGCTCGAGGAGGGCTATAGCGTAGATATCTTCCTTAAAACGAATGTCTTTCTTTTCGTTCTTAAAGGGCATTGTCTCTAGTGTCTATAGCCTCTCGACATGCTGCAGGAGTGTGGTGTCTCCTTCTGTCGCTCTGGAGTGGAGGCAGCTAGTGGCTGCTGTTCGGTTAAGAGACTTTGCGAGGGGGCCTTGTAATGTCCATCCTAGGCGGGTCTCGACTGCTGCAGGGCAACCTCTGGGTCCTGTATGGACCCGGTCTATCGGGACTATGAGGTCTGCATGGTCGGAGCCTATCAGCAGGGTCGGGGTGGCACCGTCTATGAGCGGGATAGGGAGTTGACGCAGGTGCACATATTTATCCATCAGCTTGGCGATGGGGTAGGTGTACTGCGATAGTCCTATTTCTTGGCTGGTGAAAGCATTAGTAATCCTATACCGTCTCTCGGGCTGCCCGCTTGCTGCGATAGTGAAGGAGACATTCTCGCCCTTTATCGTCTTTAGATCTCTTCTTATTGTCCGAATCGTCATCTGGTTCTCGCTCCCCCGCAGCCCCAGCTGGGCCGCAGCGGACGTGAGGAGAAGGGTCTTCTCTGACCCGTCGTCAAGGACGGCGTAAGTGTCCATGACCTTATCTTGGTAACTCAGTGTTACGCGGACCACCTTTAAGAGCAACTGGGCGCCGCTGCTGCTAGCGGGGTCAATGTACATAACACTTGCCTTTGTGCTGCTGGATGGTGCAGGCTTTCTTTTGTTACTGTCGTGTAGGACATCTAGGTGGGCTCCGTCACACCGACTACACCTCTTCTTGAGGCGGCACTCGGCTGCCATGTGACTGCGCGCACATCGGTAACAGCGCCTGTTGGACTTTATCCAGTGACTCACTTCTTCAGCGGTCATCTTCTTGAACTGGTCACATTGTGACAACCAGTGTTCCTTCTCGCAGTACGGGCACACCATCTTCCACTTCTCTTTCACCGAGGGGGTACTGTGGTTCTTGCTGCTCGGTACTGATTCTGATTGGTGCATGACAGTCACCGATCTTCGGCCATCGTTTGCTCTCCTAGGTCCCTCTCTGGAGCTGGGTGTGCTCCGCACGAACGTATCCAGCCGTAGGCTGCTGACTTCTCTCGCCAGGAAGTCGGCTAGGTCTAGGAGGGATGGCTCGGGACCGTTAGGATCACGGTGGTCTCTTTGCCGCCTGAAGCGCTCCTGTCGGGCGGGCGGCAGCTTCTCTAAAATCCTCTCGACGTTTGAGTTTGCGTATAGTTCGTGCATACCCTTTTCTCGTTGCGCCCCCAGCATCCCTACCAGGGATTGTACTTTGATAGACAGGTCGTCTAGTGAGCGCTTGTCTGTTGCTGGGGGTAGGCGGTCAATATGCCTTATCTCTTGTATTACGTAATCCCATATACGTCCATATCTTTGGTCTAGTGCTGCTAGAGCCGCTGTGTATGGGGTAGTAGAGGTGGCATAGGCCAGCGCTATGTTGTGCGCTCTGGGCACTTTCAGGTGCTTCAATAGGATCGCATACTTGTGGCGTTCATCAGCTACATCCACCATCATTGTCTCTAAGCACATCCGTAGCTCCGTGTACTGTGCTCGGTTCTCATGGGTGAAGTCTGGAAACGTCGGTGTGCCAATGTATGACGCCGTGGATGGCTGGCACATCGGTGAGCGTTGGAAGAGAGGCCTCCTGGGCGAGTCTCCTCTTACGCCTCTCGGTGGGCTGGTACTGGCCGGGTACCATGGCCCGCTGGTCCAGGTGCTATTCCTCGGGACTGGTCGTGCGTCATGCTCACCCGTGAATCGAGTCAGGGGTCTGTAGCGCAGAGCCGCGGGGGTATAGCCTGGGCTGTACTGGACCTCCTGGTCCTGTGGAGTAATGTGCTGCTGTCGGGCTTGACTCTCCTCTTCTCCCTCTTCTTCCTCTGCCAGGTCTTCTAGATCCTGTAGTCGTCTATTTAGCCTCTCCGCGGTGTCCGCTGTTCCTTCCTTGTAGCTGGGTCTCACTTGGACCGGTCGGGGAAGGAGTTCGGAGGGGGGTGTGGGCTCTCTCTGGCGGTCGGGCTCAGGGTCGCTTAATCGGTTAGGGGAGGGTGCCCTTGACCCGTGTCTTGACGAGGCCCTGGAACCCCTTGTGGAGGGAGGGGGTGTTGCCCTGGTGATCAGCTGCTCCATTAGCTGCGCTTGTAGTCTGTCGCGCTCGGCTTGTAGTCTGTCGCGCTCGCCTTGTAGTCTGTCGCGCTCTGCGTCGCGCTTGGTGAGATCTGCTTCTCTTTGGGCACCGGCAGCGGCACGCTGGGTGTCGGCCCGGTCTCTTGCCATATTCTCTTCCGTCTGAAGGCGTCTCAGCTCCAGACGTATGTGCTCTTCTTTGCTCCGTTGCTGTGCTTGGAGTCGATCGCGTTCACCCTGAAGTCGATCGCGTTCGGTAGAGGCTGCTAGGCTGGCGAAGAACGCCTGTGACAGCATCCTCTCTGCTTCGCTGGGGGAAGACGCTGGTTGGGGTGATCCGCTCCTGGCCGTACCCGTTGGGGATGCGTTCCCCTGCGGGGAGTCCTGGAGCTCTATCTCCTCGGCGCTCTCCTCCTCTTGTTCCGTGCAGAGTTCCATCTCTGGAGGGTTGTCTTCCTCCCGGAGCTCTTGGGGGACTACTTCTTCGGTCTTGGCGGGGGGTAAAGTCGTGTCAGTTCCCTCCTGGTCCCCACCGTGAGCTTGGTCAGTTACATTAGAACCCACTAGGGCCTCTGTGGTCGGGGTATCCTGGTTGATAGGGTCGGACATAATTTTACTTTCTACTTTTACCGCGTTTACCGTTTGTAGAAGGCTAGGTAGTATACTGGCAGCGTAATCCTCTAAGTACTGAGGTGGCTGTCGTCTACGCTGCGGGCGTTCTACTTTAGGAGGACCGTTTCGTGGAGTGTTCATCATAGGCCATTTCAATATTAATACCACTATATTAATATTACACTAATTACCCTCCGGCTCGAAGGACCAATTGTAACTGAGGGGTACAATTCCCTGACTGTATTGATAAGTATGGTATCATTAAACCACTACCGCTTTATGTACTTTAACTACTGGCCATACAGTACACGATATCTAAATATGATGAACACTTTCCCACAATGAAATCGGGTCCACACAAAGGTAATAATCAAATATTTAATATATAGCAAAAGGTACATATAATAGTTACTATTACATTTATGATTTGAATGCTCTTGTAAGGCAAATGAGTACTCGTAGGCAAATCAACACTGAATGTCCAATCTCTGGTTACGCAGGAAGCAAGTATACAACCTGGCTCTTAGGGAATTATAACGATGGCACACTTAATGATTATAGCTGGATATATTGTAGGGGTCCTCCCGGTTGTAAGCCGGTAGGGGGGGTAGGAGAGCCGTCGGCAGTATCCCGTCTGGTCAACGATGTCTAGGAAGACTTCACGTACAGAAGACAGTGCAGTAGAATCTTGATCCACAGATGAATACACCTTGGCTCTCTTGTAGGCTGTAGCTGTAGCTGTAGCTCCACAATGAAGAAGAAGCGAGGCGACCTCAGTCTGGTCTGAGCGCCGTCTCACCTTGACTCCTCTCGGGGTAGATCCAACACTCACCGGTGTTGGCGATTATCCGCTCCACAAATCAAAGTACCAAAGCAAATATATATTCCATGCCGCATAGGGCTCAGCAGTCGTCGGGTAGGTAATCCAATGTACAGGTCCACTCGGTCCTCGCCTAGAACTCCTCGGATGAAAGCACCACGTGTGGTCTGCCCAACCTGGTTAAGACTCTAGATAACACGAGGAAGCGACAGGGATGCTGCTCACTTTAGAACTCTAACCGCACGATGCACCATACATAATAGACTATTATTACTTAATAGAAATACGGTGCCAAACTCTGACAATTCAGCTATTAATTCGCACAAGGTCTCAATGCTATTCTAAGGCCAAACAGGCCATACTACACCGCACGAGGTATCGTGGGGTGAGGCTTCACGTTCTGTTACTTAGTTGGGTAGAAGGGTAAAAGACTAAGGGTCGTCTACATTTACTTGCGCCATATTTATATGCACGGTGAACAAATAGTGCCACTCTCTTTTCGGTAGCCGTATTCCTGCGCAGAGCCGGGGCTAGTAGGGACATGTTTCGTCGGTACCATTGAACTTGGCTCCAAGGGGCTTGTCTCCTGGCGCCAGGTCCTTGTCCAATAAGAGAATGAACTATTATGGGCTGTAGTAGACTAAAGGGATATTCCGTGTATATGTACAAGGAATATACAAGGGATATCAAACGATATACAAATACTATTCAATATATATCCATAAATAAATATATATATATTCGGTTTAATCTGATCCTTCACAACAATTATTATTATTATTATTATTATTATTATTATTATTATTATTATTATTATTATTATTATTATTATTATTATTATTATTATTATTATTATTATTATTATTATTATTATTATTATTATTATTATTATTATTATTATTATTATTATTATTATTATTATTATTATTATTATTATTATTATTATTATTATTATTATTATTATTATTATTATTATTATTATTATTATTATTATTATTATTATTATTATTATTATTATTATTATTATTATTATTATTATTATTATTATTATTATTATTATTATTATTATTATTATTATTATTATTATTATTATTATTATTATTATCATTATCATTATCAATAATACTAATACTATTACTATTAATAATACTATTATATTATGGTGTATTAATGTGGGTCAAGAGCAAAGTAAAAATGTACAAATGTAAAACATTTTGCCAGTCAAATGTTTGATTGAGCTTTGGAATTGATCCAATTTGGCATCTCATAATTACAGTTGGTACACGTCCCCCTCACCAGTTTGGAGGTTCAGGTAGACCAGGCTTGGATTGAGAAGAGACTAGACTGTTGCTGAGGAAAAGAGTTTAGTAGATAAAACAAGATATCTACTGATGATGGCGCTGCTCCGACCGGCTGCCTCTCTGTTCGCTCCGTCGAGACTGTGTTTACTTTTGTTAATATTTATAGTTTTTAGAGTTTTGTTCGTACCAACTGTTGGTGCATTTAATGTATATGACCGTCAGTCACTCATAGACATTGGATTACGGGAAACTTATCAACTGGATTACTCACTGGATCAGCTTTCCGAACCGCATCAATGGCCTGAAGAAATTCTCCGGAGATCAGGACCAGATCCTTTGTTCCTAGACCCCAGGAACAGAGGAACCAGACGGCGAGGGAAGAGGGCTGGGATCTGTAACAGGCTGAGATCCAGACGCCACCGTACACCACTGCCCAGTATATTGCTAGCCAATGTACAATCAATTGACAATAAACTGGATGACATCCGAGCAAGGATTCAATATCAAAGAGACGTTAGGGACTGCAACGTCCTCTGCTTCACCGAGACGTGGTTGACGCCGGACGTCCCAGACCACGCAATTCAACCGGCTGATCACTTCTTTATCCATCGCAAGGATCGGACATCATCAGAGTCCGGTAAACAACGTGGAGGAGGTATTGCCTTCATGTTTAACAAAAATTGGAGCGACCCAACTAACGTGAAGGAATTATCCAACCACTGCTCCCCAGAACTGGAATATATAACCATCAAGTGTCGTCCTTTCTTCCTCCCGAGGGAGTTAACGGCGATCGTCCTGGTCGGAGTGTATATTCCACCGCAAGCCAGCAACAAGGTTGCGCTCTCCAGACTACACGACGAGGTAAATAGAATCCAAGTGGCGAATGTTAACGCCGCCATTTTAGTTCTGGGAGATTTCAATAGCGCCAATCTGAGAAAGGTATTGCCTGACTTCTATCAGCATGTGACTTGCAACACCAGAGGCGGTAACATCCTAGATCACTGTTACACGCAATTTAAAGGTGGCTACAAGGCTCATTCTGATAGTGGCTTTGGTAAGTCAGATCACGCATCCATTTTTCTTTCACCAAAGTACAGACAGAGAATTAAAAGTACTCCCGTAGTCTCGCGAGAGGTGCAGAAATGGGATGTGACGTCAGAGGAGACGATCCGGTCAGTGTTTCACCACACAGACTGGATTGTGTTCCGCGACACAGATAACATTAATGCCTACACGGAGACAGTGCTGGACTATGTTTGTACTAGGGTGAAAGAAACAATCCCCACTACCAAAATGAAAGTTTACCCAAATCAAAAACCCTGGGTAGACAAATCCGTCCGTGAAGCTCTGAGAGAGCGCACCAAAGCATACAACGACGGCCTAGAGGCAGGCAACATGAATGACCACAAGGTGGCGCGATACAACGTAAGGAGGACAGTGTCAGAGGCCAAACGACGCTACAGGGATAAAATTGAACTCCAGTTTGAACAAGCTGACTCTAGAGCTATGTGGCAGGGGCTCAAAACGATGACAGACTACAAAGGCGCCTCCCTCAAACTGAACAGTGACATCTCCTTAGCAAATGACCTCAATACCTTCTATGCGAGGTTTGATGCTGGTAATAACAACACCAGCTCACAAGCCTCGGCAATGGGGGGGGGGGGGTCGGCTGCTGATGGAGGCGCAGTGTTCAGGGTAACAGAGCATGAGGTGAGGCGGACCTTTAAAAAAGTGAATATCAGGAAGGCAGCAGGTCCAGACGGCATCCCCGGCCGCGTCCTAAAAGTCTGTGCCGACCAACTGGCCCCAGTATTCACTGACATATTTAACCTGTCCTTAGAACAGGCTGTCATCCCCACCTGCCTGAAGAAGTCCACTATTATCCCTGTACCCAAAAAATCCAAGCCTGCTTGCCTCAACGACTACCGCCCTGTAGCTCTCACCTCCATAGCCATGAAGTGCTTCGAGAAGCTAGTAAAGGGCTACATCTGCTCCTCCCTCCCCATCAACATGGACCCACTGCAATTTGCATACCGCCCCAACAGGTCCACGGAGGACGCCATATCCCATGTGCTGCACACAGCAGCATCACACCTGGACAAGAGGCAGGGGAACTATGTGAGAATGCTATTCATCGACTACAGCTCGGCATTCAATACCATAGTCCCCTCCATACTCATAGCCAAGCTCAGGGACCTGGGCTTGGGCTATGACCTCTGCCAGTGGGTCTTGGACTTCCTGACTGGCAGACCCCAGGTGGTGAGAGCAGGCAACTGCACCTCCTCATCCATCACCCTCAACATAGGGGCCCCCCAGGGCTGTGTTCTGAGTCCCCTCCTCTACTCCCTGTACACACACGACTGTTGTGTTCAGCGGAGTAGCAATACAATCGTCAAATTTGCTGACGACACAGTGGTGGTGGGCCTGATCTCTGCCAACGACGAGAGGGCCTACCTGGAAGAGGTCAAGGTCCTGGCGGGATGGTGCCAGGAAAACAGCCTCTCCCTGAACGTCAGCAAAACAAAGGAGATGATTGTGGACTTCAGGAGGTCGGGGGTCAAGGACTACAGCCCCCTCAGCATCGACGGGGCACCGGTTGAGAGAGTCAACAGCTTTAAGTACCTCGGAGCCTACATATCCGAGGACTTGACATGGACCACACACATTAACAGTGTTGTGAAGAAGGCACGACAACGCCTCTACTTCCTCAGGCGCCTAAGGAAGTTCCAAGTCAGCCAGAAGATCCTTAAGAACTTCTACTCATGTACAATAGAGAGCATCTTGACCGGCAACATCACCTCCTGGTTTGGGAATAGCACTGCACAAGACCAAAGCAGACTACAAAGAGTGACACGTTCAGCCGAACGCACAATTGGAGGGGGGCTCCCCACCCTCCAGAACATTTACTACAAGCGTTGCAAGGGCAAGGCTAAGAGAATCATTAAAGACTCCAGTCACCCGAACAACTGCCTCTTTGAACTGCTGCGGTCAGGCAAGCGATACAGGAGTCTCAAGGCGAGCACAGAAAGACTCAGAAGAAGCTTCTATCCCCAGGCCATCAGGCTGCTAAACGAACAATGAATGAACACTACACAACAACAACCACCAAACGCACATAGCACACACATCCACACGCACACACTCACTTTAAACAAACACACTGTAGCACCCACTCCACACACTTATAGCACACACCCACTTTAAACAAACACACTGTAGCACCCACTCCCCACACTTTATATTTATGGATGAAGGATTGCACTACAACTCGTACACCTTACTGTAAATTGTACCTAAAATTGTACCTCATCCCATTTTTGCTTTGCACTAGATAGTACTGTACATTAGTACACTGCATAGTATTGTGTATTGTATATTATATGGTAACTCAGAACATTGTACATATGTCTATACCGAACACTGTGACCTCATTTTCTTCTTCTAAATTCATGCTATATTATGTTATTATGTTATTTGATACTATCTTGTCTAGCACAGTCTCTGGAGCGTAACAGTAAGAAGCATTTTGTATGAAAGTATTCTGTACTTCTGTATGACAACTATTAAAGAACTTGAACTTGAACTTGAGAAGTTAGAAAGACACTATAAATTAACCTCTTAACACTTTGATTGCCAGCCGTGTTGTCCTTTTTACCCCCTTGATTGCCACCATCCACTCCAATGTTAACTTAATATCACCTAATCTATGTTTTAAATTATGGCTATGTGTCTAATCTGCCCGTCGCTTATCAAAGACTCATTTTCCAGTCAACATTGTGAAGGCAGATTGTTTTTTTATCGCTTCATTTCCGTTTGATAGCATTTTGAAAATCACTCGTTTTCGCGGAAAAAACAACCCATTCTATGAGAATCGTCTTTTACTGGAATATTCCAGAATGTTGTCATTTGTCGGCCTATTTATGAATCGTTTTCAAATAAACGCTAGATGATCGATAGTATATGTGTGCGCACGCACGCTCGTGCCGTGCGCTGATAATTGCTGCTCTTATTTTCTGATGGCTTTTACAGTCAAAACAGCTATATCACATATAGGGGAAACGCTTATATATCCGTGAAAACGAGTATGATTATCCTAAGACTTATAACATAGATTCCTTACCTGAGGTCAGATGGTATCCAAATGGTTTATTCCAATTTCCGATCGCCATTCAAAAAAATCGATCATTCAGTAAAACACATATTCGCCGCGGCACCAAGGCTCCAGAATGAACTCTGGTAGTCCCCGGTTACATCAGTGAGAAGTAAAATGTGGAGTCAGAAATCCTTTCTCCCATTCACTTTCATTGAGTCCAATCCAAAAGGGTGATTTACCATCTGGGAGACGATAGGGGGCGCTTTTTTCACATCTGAGCGCCGGCGGTGCCTGGATCTCCAACGGTAGGCTCGCTTGATGCAATATGATTTCAGATCGCTAATAATTATTATTTTTTTTAAACCAGAGAATACTCGTGACGTGGCATTCAACGGTCGGGGGGTAAACCCGAGAAAAGCCGTGAGTGGCATTCAAAGTGTTAAGCATCGGACGGCCCGACGTGGGGCCGCCACGCACTCGCGCGCACTCGCACGCACGCCGCGGAATTTGCCCTGTGTCTGTCGGCTCCGATCAACCAATACATTGTTGGAAAGTTGAATTTGCCTCCTTTCGATCGTCACCCCACTCAACCTATTGCTTGCTTCGGGTCTCAGGTTACAAGACAAAACATCCGGCGAGCCTCATTTGACAAGCCATTCTGACGAGTGACCACATCCGGTTGTGGGCAGTCCTGAACTGACCAGTCACCGCTGATGGCGAAAATGATTGAAACTTAAAAACAGGCATCTGGCAACTAGTAGAAAGAAATGTGAGTACACAACACTTTTACTTCAGTGGGCGCCCCAGTGGCGCGCTGAGTCGCGGCACGGCCGACCCGGGTTCGATTCCCGGACCCGTCGTTATTTGCTGAATGTCTTCCCCCCACTCTGTCTCCCGTTCCTCCTCTCTCTCTCTCTACTGGACTGCCCAGTAGCAAAAAAGCGATAAATACAAAAAAAAAAAAAAAAAAAAAATTTTACTTCAGGCGGCTGGGTGGCGCAGCGGACATTGCACTCATCACCAACGCAAGAGACACGGGTTCGAATCTGGCTGTTGGCGTTGCCTCCAGCTTGGGCCGGCCGTCATACTAACTCAATTGGCAGAGTTAGCGGGTGGAAGTCGATGGGTGGTAATCTGGACGTTGTGGACAGCGACTCCTACAGGTCGGTTGGGGGACGCCTGCACAGCAGAGATAGGAAATGGCGGGGGTAGTGTGAGCCTCCCACATGTTACACCTCGCCAATGAGAGTCCGCGCTGGCAGGTGAAAAGATGTGACAGGCCAGTGGGGGGCATATGCGAGCAACGTTCAAGACAGGGGAGGGGAGAATTGGCACAGCAAAATTGGGATGGGAGAAAAATAGAAAAAGAGGAGAAAAAACTGGATTAAAAAAAAACTCTTGTCTCTGTTACTCTATTTCATTAGCACTCAAAGTGATTTTTCTTTATTGTGTAAGTAACTTCAGAATGTTACCTTTCAAAAGAGACCAGACTCATGTATGTGCTATAAGTATGAAGTATAATAAATCGCAAATTATTTTGGGTATGCAATCGTCAAAAACTAAAACAAAAATAGCCCCATTTTTGCCAGATGCTTAAATATTCTATATTATTATATATATTTTTTTATAAAATTCCATATACTGTGAATACTCTCTGAATATACATATGAATACACATATCCAAACCTTGGCACACATTTATTATACAGTAGCTTATAGTTTAAGTTTAAGTTTATTTGCAAAAGGGACAGTGCATATTAATCAACATAAAAAATTCAAAGATAGACTTATCTTATATATTTTTTTCTTATAGATCTTATCTGGATAGAAATGCATGTGATTGGTTCCAAGATTATCTGTTAGGGAGACGTCAGTGTGTAAAGTCGGGTTATGTCCAATCTGAATTTTTATCAATAACTAAAGGTGTGCCACAGGGTTCAATTCTAGGTCCCGTCCTCTTCACTATTTATATTAATGATATTGTGTCTTCACTGAATGGTGTCAAGCCCATCTGTATGTAAATAATACTGTTGTGTATTCTATTGCTGACTCTGTACAGTTGGCCACTGATAACTTTCCTTTACTGATACAGTCAGTAAGACAAGAGATACAGTCAGTAAGACAGAGATACAGTCAGTAAGACAGGAGATACAGTCAGTAAGACAAGAGATACAGTCAGTAAGACAAGAGGAGATACAGTCAGTAAGACAAGAGGAGATACAGTCAGTAAGACAGAGATACAGTCAGTAAGACAAGAGATACAGTCAGTAAGACAAGAGATACAGTCAGTAAGACAAGAGATACAGTCAGTAAGACAAGAGATACAGTCAGTAAGACAGAGATACAGTCAGTAAGCCAAGAGGAGATACAGTCAGTAAGACAGAGATACAGTCAGTAAGACAAGAGATACAGTCAGTAAGACAAGAGGAGATACAGTCAGTAAGACAAGAGATACAGTCAGTAAGACAGGAGATACAGTCAGTAAGACAGAGATACAGTCAGTAAGACAGAGATACAGTCAGTAAGCCAAGAGGAGATACAGTCAGTAAGACAAGAGATACAGTCAGTAAGACAGAGATACAGTCAGTAAGACAGAGATACAGTCAGTAAGACAGAGATACAGTCAGTAAGACAGAGATACAGTCAGTAAGACAAGATATACAATCAGTAAGACAAGAGATACAGTCAGTAAGACAGAGATACAGTCAGTAAGACAGAGATACAGTCAGTAAGACAAGAGATACAGTCAGTAAGCCAAGAGGAGATACAGTCAGTAAGACAGAGATACAGTCAGTAAGATAAGAGATACAGTCAGTAAGACAAGAGATACAGTCAGTAAGACAGAGATACAGTCAGTAAGACAAGAGATACAGTCAGTAAGCCAAGAGGAGATACAGTCAGTAAGACAGAGATACAGTCAGTAAGATAAGAGATACAGTCAGTAAGACAAGAGATACAGTCAGTAAGACAGAGATACAGTCAGTAAGACAGAGATACAGTCAGTAAGACAAGAGATACAGTCAGTAAGACAAGAGATACAGTCAGTAAGACAGAGATACAGTCAGTAAGACAGAGATACAGTCAGTAAGACAGAGATACAGTCAGTAAGACAGAGATACAGTCAGTAAGACAGAGATACAGTCAGTAAGACAAGAGATACAGTCAGTAAG
The DNA here is from genome assembly GCF_963971535.1 of Notolepis coatsorum. Classification (NCBI taxonomy): domain Eukaryota; kingdom Metazoa; phylum Chordata; class Actinopteri; order Aulopiformes; family Paralepididae; genus Notolepis; species Notolepis coatsorum. The sequence continues at coordinate 24,985,819 of NC_140166.1, forward strand.
GACTGTCTGGGTTGTATCCTTTGGAGCCGTGGCTCAGAGTGCAGACTCACGTGTTGCAAAGCCTATAATTACCTCCAGGCTCTGAAGAAGAAGAGCTGCCAGAGGTGTTCAGAGACACCGAGACTGAGGCGTTCAGAGACACAGAGACTGAGGCGTTCAGAGAGACAGAGACTGAGGCGTTCAGAGACACAGAGACTGAGGTGTTCAGAGACACAGAGACTGAGGTGTTCAGAGACACAGAGACTGAGGCGTTCAGAGACACAGAGACTGAGGCGTTCAGAGAGACAGAGACTGAGGCGTTCAGAGACACAGAGACTGAGGTGTTCAGAGACACAGAGACTGAGGCGTTCAGAGACACAGAGACTGAGGCGTTCAGAGAGACAGAGACTGAGGCGTTCAGAGACACAGAGACTGAGGCGTTCAGAGACTGAGACTGAGGCGTTCAGAGACTGAGACTGAGCATTCAGAGACACAGAGACTGAGGCGTTCAGAGACACAGAGACTGAGGCGTTCAGAGACACAGAGACTGAGGCGTTCAGAGACACAGAGACTGAGGCGTTCAGAGACACAGAGACTGAGGCGTTCAGAGACACAGAGACTGAGGCGTTCAGAGACACAGAGACTGAGGCGTTCAGAGACACAGAGACTGAGGCGTTCAGAGACTGAGGCGTTCAGAGACACAGAGATTGAGGCGTTCAGAGACACACAGAGACTGAGCGTTCAGAGACACACAGAGACTGAAGCGTTCAGAGACACAGATACTGAGGCGTTCAGAGACACAGAGACTGAGCGTTCAGAGACACAGAGACTGAGGCGTTCAGAGACACAGAGACTGAGGCGTTCAGAGACACAGAGACTGAGGCGTTCAGAGACTGAGACTGAGGCGTTCAGAGACACAGAGACTGAGGCGTTCAGAGACACAGAGACTGAGGCGTTCAGAGACACAGAGACTGAGGCGTTCAGAGACACAGAGACTGAGGCGTTCAGAGACACAGAGACTGAGCGTTCAGAGACACAGAGACTGAGGCGTTCAGAGACACAGAGACTGAGGCGTTCAGAGACACAGAGACTGAGGTGTTCAGAGACACACAGAGACTGAGGCGTTCAGAGACTGAGGCGTTCAGAGACACAGAGACTGAGGTGTTCAGAGACACAGAGACTGAGGCGTTCAGAGACACAGAGACTGAGCGTTCAGAGACTGAGACTGAGCGTTCAGAGACTGAGACTGAGCGTTCAGAGACACACAGAGACTGAGGCGTTCAGAGACACAGAGAGACTGAGCGTTCAGAGACACAGAGACTGAGCGTTCAGAGACACAGAGACTGAGGCGTTCAGAGACACAGAGACTGAGGCGTTCAGAGAGACAGAGACTGAGCGTTCAGAGACACCGAGACTGAGGCGTTCAGAGACACAGAGACTGAGGCGTTCAGAGACACAGAGACTGAGGCGTTCAGAGACACAGAGACTGAGGCGTTCAGAGAGACTGAGCGTTCAGAGACACACAGAGACTGAGCATTCAGAGACACAGAGACTGAGGCGTTCAGAGACACAGAGACTGTGGCGTTCAGAGACACACAGAGACTGAGCGTTCAGAGACACAGAGACTGAGGCATTCAGAGACACAGAGACTGAGCGTTCAGAGACACACAGAGACTGAGGCGTTCAGAGACACAGAGACTGAGCGTTCAGAGACTGAGACTGAGGCGTTCAGAGACACAGAGACTTAGGCGTTTAGAGAGACTAAGACTGAGGCGTTCAGAGACACAGAGACTGAGGCGTTCAGAGAGACTCAGCGTACAGAGACACAGAGACCGAGGCGTTCAGAGACACAGAGACTGAGGCATTCAGAGAGACTGAGACTGAGGCGTTCAGAGACACAGAGAGACTGAGCGTTCAGAGAGAGAGAGACTGAGCGTTCAGAGAGACAGAGAGACTGAGCGTTCAGAGACACAGAGACTGAGGCATTCAGAGACACAGAGACTGAGCGTTCAGAGACACACAGAGACTGAGGCGTTCAGAGACACAGAGACTGAGCGTTCAGAGACTGAGACTGAGGCGTTCAGAGACACAGAGACTTAGGCGTTTAGAGAGACTAAGACTGAGGCGTTCAGAGACACAGAGACTGAGGCGTTCAGAGAGACTCAGCGTACAGAGACACAGAGACCGAGGCGTTCAGAGACACAGAGACTGAGGCATTCAGAGAGACTGAGACTGAGGCGTTCAGAGACACAGAGAGACTGAGCGTTCAGAGAGAGAGAGACTGAGCGTTCAGAGAGACAGAGAGTCTGAGCGTTCAGAGAGACAGAGAGACTGAGCGTTCAGATAGACTGAGCGTTCAGAGAGACAGAGACGTTCAGAGAGACATAGCTGGGGATGACAGGGGGAGACAGAGACAGCAGAGGGACACAGAGACAGCAGGGGGACACAGAGACAGCAGAGAGACACAGAGACAGCAGAGGGACACAGAGACAGCAGGGGGACACAGAGACAGCAGGGGGACACAGAGACAGCAGGGGGACACAGAGACAGCAGAGGGATACAGAGACAGCAGAGAGACACAGAGACAGGAGAGAGACACAGAGACAGCAGAGGGACACAGAGACAGCAGAGAGACACAGAGACAGCAGAGAGACACAGAGACAGCAGAGAGACACAGAGACAGCAGAGAGACACAGAGACAGCAGATGGACACATAGACAGCAGAGACACAGAGACAGCAGAGAGACACAGAGACAGCAGAGAGACACAGAGACAGCAGAGGGACACAGAGACAGCAGAGACACAGAGACAGCAGAGACACAGAGACAGCAGGGGGACACAGAGACAGCAGGGGGACACAGAGACAGCAGAGAGACACAGAGATGGCAGAGAGACACAGAGACAGCAGAGAGACACAGAGACAGCAGAGGGACACCGAGACACAGAGACGGCAGAGGGACACCGAGACACAGAGAGGGCAGAGGGACACCGAGACACAGAGACGGCAGAGGGACACAGAGACACAGAGACGGCATAGGGACACAGAGACAGCAGAGAAACACCGAGACACAGAGATGGCAGAGGGACACAGAGACACAGAGACACAGAGAAGGCAGAGGGACACAGAGACACCGAGACCCAGAGACAGCAGGGGGACACAGAGACAGCAGAGAGACACAGAGGGACACAGAGACACAGAGAGACACAGAGACAGCAGGGGGACACAGAGACAGCAGAGACACAGATACACAGAGAGACACAGAGACACAGAGACAGCAGAGGGACACAGAGACAGCAGAGACACCGAGACAGCAGAGGGACACAGAGACAGCAGAGAGACACAGAGACAGCAGAGGGACACAGAGACAGCAGAGACACAGAGACAGCAGAGAGACACAGAGACAGCAGAGGGACACAGAGACAGCAGAGACACCGAGACAGCAGAGGGACACAGAGACAGCAGAGAGACACAGAGGCAGCAGAGAGACACAGAGACACAGAGAGACACAGAGACACAGGGACACAGAGACAGCAGAGAGACACAGATACACAGAGACAGCAGAGAGACACAGAGACAGCAGGGGGACACAGAGACAGCAGAGAGACACAGAGACAGCAGAGAGACACAGAGACAGCAGAGAGACACAGAGACAGCAGAGACACAGAGACAGCAGAGAGACACAGAGACAGCAGAGAGACACAGAGACATCAGAGACACAGAGACAGCAGAGGGACACAGAGATGGCAGAGAGACACAGAGACAGCAGGGGGACACAGAGACAGCAGAGACACAGAGACAGCAGAGGGACACAGAGATGGCAGAGAGACACAGAGACAGCAGAGGAACACAGAGACAGCAGAGAGACACAGAGACAGCAGAGAGACACAGAGACAGCAGATGGACACAGAGACAGCAGAGAGACACAGAGACAGCACAGAGACACAGAGACAGCAGGGGGACACAGAGACGGCAGAGAGACACAGATACGACAGAGGGACACAGAGACACAGAGACGGCAGAGGGACACCGAGACACAGAGACGGCAGAGGGACACAGAGACAGCAGAGAGACACAGAGACAGCAGAGAGCCACAGAGACAGCAGATGGACACAGAGACAGCAGAGAGACACAGAGACAGCACAGAGACACAGAGACAGCAGGGGGACACAGAGACGGCAGAGAGACACAGATACGACAGAGGGACACCGAGACACAGAGACGGCAGAGGGACACCGAGACACAGAGACGGCAGAGGGACACAGAGACACAGTGGGACACAGAGACAGCAGAGAAACACAGAGACACAGAGACGGCAGAGGGACACAGAGACACAGAGACACCGAGACCCAGAGACAGCAGGGGGACACAGAGACACAGAGACACCGAGACACAGAGAGACACAGAGACAGCAGAGAGACACAGAGACAGCAGAGAGACACAGAGAGACACAGAGACACAGAGACAGCAGGGGGACACAGAGACAGCAGAGAGACACAGAGACAGCAGGGGGACACAGAGACAGGAGAGAGACACAGAGACAGCAGAGGGACACAGAGACAGCAGAGACACCGAGACAGCAGAGACACAGAGACAGCAGAGGGACACAGAGACAGCAGAGGGACACAGAGACAGCAGGGGGACACAGAGACAGCAGAGACACAGAGACAGCAGAGAGACACAGAGACAGCAGAGACACAGAGACAGCAGAGGGACACAGAGACAGCAGAGAGACACAGAGGCGGCAGAGACACAGAGACAGCAGAGGGACACAGAGACAGCAGAGAGACACAGAGGTGGCAGAGGGACACAGAGACACAGCGACAGCAGAGACACAGAGACAGCAGAGAGACACAGAGACAGCAGGGGGACACAGAGACAGCAGAGACACAGAGACAGCAGAGGGACACAGAGACAGCAGAGAGACACAGAGACAGCAGGGGGACACAGAGACAGCAGAGAGACACAGAGGTGGCAGAGAGACACAGAGACAGCAGAGAGACACAGAGATAGCAGAGATACACAGAGACACCAGAGAGACACAGAGACAGCAGAGAGACACAGAGACGGCAGAGACACAGAGACACAGAGACAGCAGAGACACAGAGGGACACAGACACACAGAGAGACACAGAGACACAGAGACGGCAGAGAGACACAGAGACATCAGAGACACAGAGACAGCAGAGAGACACAGAGAGACACAGAGACGGCAGAGACACAGATACAGCAGAGAGACACAGAGACACATAGACAGCAGAGAGACACAGAGATGGCAGAGAGACACAGAGACAGCAGAGAGACACAGAGACAGCAGGGAGACACAGAGACAGCAGAGAGACACAGAGACAGCAGAGATACACAGAGACACAGAGACAGCAGAGAGAAACAGAGACACAGAGACAGCAGAGAGAAACAGAGACAGCAGAGAGACACAGAGACGGCAGAGAGAGACACAGAGACGGCAGGGGGACACAGAGACACAGAGACACAGAGATGGCAGAGAGACACAGAGACAGCAGAGAGACACAGAGACAGCAGAGAGACACAGAGACAGCAGAGAGACACAGAGACAGCAGAGAGACACAGAGACAGCAGAGAGACAGAGAGACACAGAGACACAGAGACAGCAGAGAGACACACAGACGGCACAGAGACACATAGACACAGAGACAGCAGATGGACACAGAGACAGCACAGAGACACATAGACACAGAGACAGCAGAGAGACACAGAGACAGCAGAGAGACACAGAGACAGCAGAAAGACACAGAGACAGCAGAGAGACACAGATACACAGAGAGTTTTCTTAAGTTTTCTTAAGTGACCCATTAAAAGCTGCTTCCTGCTTAAAGACAGCACTTGTGTACTGAGTGTGATCTCAGAGCCCTGTCACTGCTTAAAAGCAGAACCTCAGCCTCTCCTGGGCCCTCATTCATCAATAGTGTGCGTAGAACATTTCTATTTCCACACGTAAGCACGGAATGTAGAACTAGTGTACGCACAGGGAAGTCGGGATTCATCACACGGTGCGTACGCAGGCTCTATGGTCCTCCGTGTTGATGAATACCACTTTGTTCTACCGTCAATGCTCGTGCATGATTATCCATATATGGTCATGAAAATGAGGAAACCCCCCCCATGGGATGTGAAATAATGGACTGACCCGAGCGGGACTCTGAGAAACTCCACGAAGATTGTTCACTGCTGTCGAACCAAGAAGACACTATCGCGTATTTATGGGATAAATAAAAGGCGGACTCGTAAACGGTGATGTCAGATATCAACGGCTCCCTAAGACCATTGCTGCAATTCTGCCTGGACAGCTCAAAATACTAACAAAGACCGTTCGTTGACCACTGTTTGGCGTTGGTTGTGTGTCATTATAACCGTGCTGTAATATGAATGCCTTTATTAGTTGTGTTCGATTGGCTATATGATTTTTAGAGGCATCTATTTTGTTGTCGGCTAATAAAGACTGCGCTGGAATATGACTGCCTTTTCCCGTGTTGTTTGATTAATACCCAGGGCCAGGGATTAAAGTTCTCCTCAATTTTATTCCAAATCGCGATGGATCTCCTGTCAATTTTCTAACTGCTGCATATGATTTCTAGAGGCATACTACAATCTATTTTGATGTCAGTATTGGGTAGCCTATATAAACAATAATAGAGATCATATACAAGAACAATGAATCTCACTGCATGTATGATGTAGCCTGCCTTTCAATACATGAACTTGAATTCCATCATGTTTGTGTGCGGGACTCACAAGGCTGTTGTCACAATGGGTGGTACCGGTACAGTAATAATTACAGTCCACACAATATCACGATCCATGCCATAGCCTATGTTCTATTAGGACATGATCTGTGACGACAAATGTTCTAGAATGTTTGAAGATATCATACTCTGACAGCATGCTATGATCAACAAAAACGCGAACTTGAATCCCATCATATACATAGTCTGTCCACTATGGTGTCATTGCAATGCGTTTTCCATTCTTTCTTATACAGTAAAAAGGGGGAAGAACACTATATTCATATGATTTGATTTGATTTGATTTGATATTTTTTATTTTCGTGTCTTACATACAGATGTATGCCCAGCCCATATGGGCTTACAAGACACATAACAATAAGTATATAATAATATACTTTACCAATTACTTAACAAATGACATAGACCAAGATGGCCATAAAAAAAGAAAAATACAAGAAAATACAATAAAACGTAATATAACACAAGCTGTACTCAATGTAAATAAACAGAAAAACAGAAAAACAAGGTGAATTCAAATACAATTATATAGGATACAGTGTGTTTTGTCTCAGGTGCCATGCCTTCTCCAAAAATCCTGCAAAACCGAAGATGTCCTCCACAAAAAAAAAACTCAACATACAGCTCTCAGACTGCCAAAACAAATCTGGGTTTGCAATTTGATTTTTTTCAAATAAAGCCCTCCTCAAAGTGGTGTACAAAGGGCAATAAAAAACAAAATGATATTCATCCTCCACCACTCCCAGATCACACAGAACACACAGCCGCTCCTCCTCAGGTTTACCCTGGAATCTACCCACTTCCACAGCCAATGGCAGGGTGCCAGACCTCAACTGGGCACACAGAGACCTCCGTCTTCTCTTTAAGTTTAACATTACATAAGGTTCAGTAAAATACTCATTTTTAATTGCAATATATTTTCTAAGTTTAGGTTTTTTCAAAATCTCCACCTTCCACTTATCCTGATGGATTGTTGATAATTTTGTTTTAATTATGTGAACCTTACACTGCAAATTGTTCATAAAAATCATACTCAAGTCAGTAGAAGAAAAAATCATAGACATCTCTCTTGACCAGGGATGACCGTGTGCTCTGTCCCAATTAAAAATCTTTTTAGTCACCCTGCCATTTGGCAGCTGGACCAGGCGGTTCCATAACCTCACCATTTCACCCTTTTGCTTGACCAAGCAAGAATCCCACCCCATGTCCCCTTCTATAGCCCCTTTTGGTGTGTATTTATGACTTGTATTCTGCTTACAGCTTCGAAATTCCACTTGTTTCGTTTAACGTAAAGCCTTTTAAATATAATCAAGACGTTCCCGTGTTTCTGCGGTCTGCGCAAAATAATAACGAGTTGAGCTTTATGATTTATGATGAATTGAAAATGGGGGACCCTGATGTAAACAAGACGAAAGTTGGTCTGCATCCCCAATTAACAATTGTATGTACTGAGCTGTACTGTACTGTACCCATTCTGCAATCTGTTAATAAACTTTCCAATCAATCAATCAATCAAGCTACGCGGAGCGCAGTCAGTCAGTAGCCTACACCCCGTATATTCCGATAACGCTATATAAACCATGCTGCATTCATTCTGAGAGAAAGATCTATTATTCCAAATGCTATTTATAGGGTTTTGACCATAATTACACTACTGTTGCTATTTTACAATGAACTATAATGAACTACGGTTCGTACAGAACATGCCAGTGTTATTATGCACAGAAGCTCATTTCCTTGTTGTAATAATATATTCTACCACTGGGCGTCAGGTACGCATGGTCTGACCTGTGCGTAGATGTAAGCACGGAGTCAAGTTCAAATCGAAATTGATGAATCCCACTCTTTGCTTAGAAATGATCGTACGCACAGGGTAAGCACAGATCTGTGCGTAGAACACGTTGATGAATGAGGGCCCTGGAATCACTCTGTACTACATTCTGTTGTGGAAGGACAGCTCATTCACTGAGAGACTTACACTGCATCAGGGTAAGACATTTTAAGTAATTTAGTAATATCTTTAAACTGAGACTTGATTGCTGACCTGACCAGCTGACTTGATTAAGGGGCGTGTTTAAAGCGGCCATTTTGTTTTCTTAAGTGACCCATTAAGGGCCAGGTGTTAGACAGCACTAATTAGTGATTTAAAGGCCTGCAGGCTTAGCGTCAGTGAAGCGTCGAGAAACGAAGAGGGACAAAGAGGAGTTTTCCTGGAGTTATCTGCAGAGGGATCCACCGATCCACCTAGCGCTAAGTACACCCTAGTCCTATCTTTCACTCCACTCTGCTATTCCTCTACTTCCTCCCTGCCACTCTTGACACGACAATGTGTCTCATATCCACAATCTGCTCTTCCAGAACAAATTCAACCCACCCACGGCAGTTTGCTAGCAACCCGGCTAATCTCTCCTACCCTCCTACAGCCACTAATACACCTGTCACAGTACGGGGAGGCTTATGGAATTGTCAATCAGCAGTCAAGAAAGCTGACTTCATTACTGCCTACGCCCATAGTCAAAATCTGCAGCTCCTGGCTCTAACTGAGACCTGGATAACCCCCAATAACTCATCAACACCTGCAGCATTATCTACAAACTATAACTTCACTCACACACCTCGACCTTCCAGACGGGGTGGAGGCACTGGCCTCATGACATCCCCTTCATGGACTACAAACTTAACACCCCTCCCAGCTCTGTCACTCTCCTCTTTTGAATATCATGCAGTATCTGTCTCTAATCCTTTCAATCTCACCATTGTTACACTCTACCGCCCTCCAGGTCCGCTCGATCACTTCACAGATGAGCTGGACATGCTTCTAAGCTCCTTACCGGAAGATGGTACCCCTCTCCTTCTATTGGGCGACTTCAACCTGCCTGACTCATCTCAGTCAGTCATAGTAGTCTCCCTCCTACAATCATTTGACCTGACTCCCACTGCCATGCCTCCCACCCACAAAGCAGGCAACTCCTTGGATCTCATATTTTCCCGTAACTCCAGCATCATTAACACCACGGTAACTCCCCTACATGTATCTGACCATTCCTTCATATCCTTCTCACTAACTCTCATGCTTAACCGAAAGGTCTTCACCCCAACTCAAACCGTCTCACTCAGACGCAACCTGGCCTCCCTATCCCCCTCCACCCTCTCCTCTGACATACTGTCTGCTCTACCTTTGAGTGACACCTTCTCTGCTCTCTCCACAGAGATGGCAACCTCCACCCTCCTCTCAGCTCTTGCAACCTCCTTCGACAAGCTCTGTCCCCTCGTTGAGAAACCTGCCCGCCGTTCCCCACCCAGTCCATGGCTGACAGATCCAGTGAGAGAACAAAGACAGGTCCTGAGAGCAGCTGAAAGGAAGTATAGAAAGTCACGCCTCACTGCTGACATCGACACATATCACAACCTCTTGTTAACATTCTCCAAAACCATTACTAATGCCAAAGCTTCTTTCTTTCACCATAGGATCGAGGCCTCTGCCAAGAATCTTCGCAAACTGCATGCTACCATGTCCTCCCTCCTCACTCCCCCCCCACCCCCCCCTCCATCATCTTTCTCTGCCGAAGACTTTGCGATCTTCTTTGAGGAAAAAGTGGAGAACATCCGCAGCTCCTTCTCCCAACCCCCACCCATTCCAAATGCTGAATCGAGAACCTCATCCTTCACTCCATCATCTTTCTCTCCCATTACAGAAGCCGAGACCCTGACACTGGTAACGTCGAACCGTCCGACTACATGCCAGCTGGACCGGCTACCTTCCCCACTCCTCCAGACCATAGCACCAGACATCCTCCCATTCCTTTTTTTTTTTTTTTTTTTTTTATTGATCTTTTTCCCCCTCCATTTTCCTCCGATTTTCTCCCATCCCAATGTTAGTCGTATGCCAATTCCCAGTCCCTTCCTGGTCGCTGCGCACTTACCCCCCACAGTCAGATCATCTGGGAGAGTGGAGGCTACCACGTGCTTCCTCCGACACACGTCCAGCCAATCACCGCTTCTTTTCACCTGGCAGCGCGGATTCTCATCGAGAGGGCGTAGCGTGTGGGAGGATCACACTATCCCCCTCAAGTCCTATCCGCGCTTAGCAGGCGCCCCGACCGAACTGTAGGAGTCGCTGTTTACAACGACCCGGACCCACCCCGCCAGCTTCTCCCACCCTCTAATACAGCCAATTGTATTAGTGCAGACGGCCAGCCAAGCTGGTGACAACCCCGGAGCTGTGAGCTGGATTCGAACAGGCGAATCCAGCTCACATCTCCGGGGTTGGTGACGAACGCAATCTCCGCTCGGCCACCTAACCGCCCATCCTCCCATTCCTAACTGCAACCATCAACTCCTCACTCAACTCGGGGGTGGTCCCCACCTCCCTAAAACAAGCCAGAGTCACGCACCTCATAAAAAAACCATCCCTGAACCCTACCGTCATAGGCAACTACCGTCCTGTCTCTCTTCTCTCCTTCCTTTCTAAAACACTTGAACGTGCTGTATCCAACCAACTTACTGCTTATCTCTTACAGAATGACCTCCTAGACCCTAATCAGTCAGGCTTCAGAACTGGTCACTCCACAGAGACAGCCCTCATTGCGGTCACAGAGGCACTTCACTTAGCAAAAGCGAAAGGCCTCTCCTCTGTCCTGATTCTCCTAGATCTATCTGCAGCCTTCGACACAGTCAACCACCAGATCCTCCTCGCGGCCCTCGCAGGAATGGGAGTGGCTGGCTCTGCGCTGACATGGTTGTCATCATACCTCAATGACCGCTCCTACCAAGTGTCATGGAGAGGGACCCTGTCGGCCACCCGCCCCCTGCGGACGGGTGTCCCCCAGGGCTCGGTTTTAGGACCCCTTCTCTTCTCCCTCTACACTAAATCACTGGGTAACATTATCACGTCCCATGGCTTCTCCTACCACTGTTATGCCGACGATACTCAACTCTTCCTCTCCTTCCCTCCCTCAGATATAAGATAAGATAAGATATTCCTTTATTGATCCCCTTGGGGAAATTCAGGCATCATAGCAGCATGGGGGGGAGGGGGGGAGGGGTACAGGTAGTAAAACAACACAGTATACAGGTAGTAAAAGACAACACAGGCAGTGTAAACAATTTGATCAATATGGTCAATATAATTTACTATCCGACTAGCTGAGGAATATTCACATTATTCACAGTGTCACATAAGGTGCAGTATGCATGAGGTAGTGTTATAATTTACTATCTACTGAGTATACATTAATCAAAGTACCAGGGTAGTGTAGGTTGTCCCCCTTGGGTTCCTATAAGTCCCAGGTCAATGTCTGGTAGCAGTCGCTGTCGCTGCCCCCTGTTGTGGAGCCTGGAGGCTGCTAGTCGCTGCCCACTGTTGTGGAGCCTGATGGCTGCTGGTATGAAGGACTGTCCGAGGCGGTTAGTTGAGTGTCGGGGGGGAATGAGTCTGTGGCTAAACGAGCTTCTCATCTTGACTAGCTCGTCGTAGAGGGGGTGGTAGGGGTTCTCCATGATGGCATCCAGCTTCCTTATCATCCCCCTCTCTACCATCACCTCAAGTCTAGGTAGCTCGACTCCCACCACGGAGCTAACCTTCCTCACTAGCTTGTTGAGCTTGTTGGTGTCCCTTGAGTTGATGTAGCCTCCCCAGCATGCCACAGCATAGAAGAGGATGCTGGCCACAACAGACAGTTTGTTGCACACATTGAAGGACCTGAGTCTCCTCAGGAAGAACAGCCTGCTCTGTCCCTTCCTGTAGAGGGCCTCTGTGTTGTCTGACCAGTCCAGTTTATTGTTCAGGTGTACCCCAAGGAACTTGTATGAGTCCACCATCTCCACATCCACCCCTCGGATGGAGATGGGAATCGGGGGGGGCCTCTTCTTGCCCCTCCGGAAGTCCACCACCAGCTCCTTGGTCTTACTGGTGTTGAGTTGGAGGTGGTTGCTGTCGCTCCACCCCACGAAGCTCTCCACCAGGGCTCTGTACTCCTCCTCATCATCATCGGTGATGTAGCTTACGATGGAGGAGTCGTCTGAGAACTTCTGCAGGTGGCACCCGCTGGAGTTGCGGCAGAAGTCTGAGGTGTAGAGGGTGAAGAGGAAGGGTGACAGCACAGTTCCCTGGGGGGCGCCGGTGTTGCTCACCAGTACGTCAGACTGACTGTCCTTTAGTCTGACGTACTGTGGCCTCTCAGTGAGATAGTCCTTGATCCAGGCCACCAAGCCGTGCTCCAGCTGCATCGCAGAGAGCTTCTCCGCTAGCTGTGACGGCTGGATGGTGTTGAAGGCGCTGGAGAAATCAAAGAACATAATCCTCACTGAGCTGCGCGGCTTCTCCAGGTGCGTGTACGCTCTGTGGAGCATGTAGATGATGGCATCCTCCACCCCGATGTTTGCCTGGTATGCAAACTGCAGGGGGTCGAGGGAGTCACGCACCAGGGGCTTGAGGTGTTGCAGGACCAGTCTCTCAAACGTCTTCATGACGTGTGACGTCAGAGCGACTGGCCTGTAGTCGTTGGGGGTGCTGGGACGTCCCTTCTTGGGCACCGGGACAATGCAGGAGGTCTTCCAGAGCTGGGGCACCCTCTCCAGCCTCAGGGAGAGGTTGAAAAGATGCTGGAGCGGTGCTGCCAGCTGCTCTGCACATACCTTGAGCACCCTGGGATTGGTGTTGTCCGGTCCACGTCTCTGAGCGGATCTCGGCCTGTCTGTCCGACATCTCCGCCTGGATGACGACCAACCACCTCAAACTGAACCTAAGCAAAACAGAATTGCTCCACCTGCCGGCCAAATCCTCCCCCCTGACCGACCTTTCCATCACAGTCGAGAATGCAGCTGTGACCGCGTCCCCGACCGCCAAGAACCTTGGCGTTGTCCTCGACGACCAGTTGAACTTCTCTGCTCACATCGCAGCGACAACCAGAACCTGCCGATTCCTCCTGAGCAACGTCAGAAGGATCCGCCCCTTCCTGACAAAAGAATCCACCCAACTCCTCGTCCAATCAACAGTCATCTCCCGCCTCGACTACTGCAACGCACTGCTCGCTGGCCTCCCGGCCACTGCCACTAAGCCTCTTCAACTCATTCAGAACGCAGCGGCCCGCCTGATCTCAAACCTACCGAAGTCGGCCCATGTCACCCCACTTCTTAGGGACCTGCACTGGCTCCCCATTGCTGCACGAATCCACTTCAAGACCCTCGACCTAGCATACCGTGCGTCAAAGGGAACTGCTCCCGCCTACCTCCGGTCAATGGTCTCTAACTACACACCCTCAAGACCCCTACGCTCTGCTTCTTCTGGCCGCCTCAGACCTACTCCTATCCAAGCTCCGGGAGGGTCATCAAAGAGAAGTCGCCTATTCTCAGTCCTTGCCCCACAATGGTGGAATGAACTACCCACCCCAGTTAGGACAGCCGAAACACGTCCAATCTTTCGCCGTCGACTAAAGACGCACTTCTTCAACCATTATCTGAAAAAAAAAAAAAAAAAAAAAAAAAAATTATCTAACCCTAACTAACCATACTGTCATGCACTTGTCCTAATAAACTAACCTACACTGTAGCACTCAACACTTTGATGAACATTGTTACTCAGCTGATAGAGTTGTGCCCTTCCTGATGGCTTGTCGTACAGAACTTGTAAGTCGCTTTGGATAAAAGCGTCAGCTAAATGACTAAATGTAAATGTAAATGTAGAGAGATCAGAGGGACACAGAGACAGCAGAGAGACACAGAGACAGCAGAGAGACACAGAGACAGCAGAGGGACACAGTGACGGCAGAGAGACAGAGACACAGAGACGGCAGACACAGAGACAGCAGAGAGACACAGAGACAGCAGAGAGACACAGAGACAGCAGAGAGACACAGAGACAGCAGAGAGACACAGAGACGGCAGAGAGACACAGATACGGCAGAGAGACACAGATACGGCAGAGAGACACAGAGACAGCAGAGAGACACAGAGACGGCAGAGAGACACAGATACGGCAGAGAGACACAGAGACAGCAGAGAGACACAGAGACAGCAGAGACACAGAGACAGCAGAGACACAGAGACAGCAGATGGACACAGAGACACAGAGACACAGAGACACAGAGACAGCAGAGAGACACAGAGACGGCAGAGAGACACAGAGACAGCAGAGGGACACAGAGACAGCAGAGGGACACAGAGACACAGAGACACAAAGACACAGGGACACAGAGACAGCAGAGAGACACAGAGACGGCAGAGAGACACAGAGACAGTAGAGACAGCAGAGGGACACAGAGACAGCAGAGAGACACAGAGACACAGAGACACAGAGACACAGAGACAGCAGAGAGACACAGAGACAGCAGAGAGACACAGAGACGGCAGAGAGACACAGAGACAGCAGAGACACACAGACAGCAGAGAGACACAGAGACAGCAGAGACACAGAGACAGCAGAGAGACACAGAGACAGCACAGGGACACAGATATGGCAGAGAGACACAGAGACAGCAGAGAGACACAGAGACAGCAGAGAGACACAGAGACAGCAGGGGGACACAGAGACAGCAGAGATACACAGAGACAGCAGAGACAGCAGAGAGACACAGAGACAGCACAGGGACACAGATACAGCAGAGAGACACAGAGACAGCAGAGAGACACAGAGACACAGAGACACAGAGACAGCAGAGAGACACAGAGACAGCAGAATGACACAGAGACAGCAGAGAGACACAGAGACAGCAGAGAGACACAGAGACAGCAGAGAGACACAGATACAGCAGAGAGACACAGAGACAGCAGAGAGACACAGAGACACAGAGAGACACAGAGACGGCAGAGAGACACAGAGACGGCAGAGGGACACAGAGGCGGCAGAGAGACACAGAGATGGCAGAGAGACACAGAGACAGCAGAGACAGCAGAGGGACACAGAGACACAGGGACACAGAGACAGCAGAGAGACACAGAGACGGCAGAGAGACACAGAGACAGCAGAGAGACACAGAGACACAGAGACACAGAGACAGCAGAGAGACACAGAGACAGCAGAGACACAGAGACAGCAGAGGGACACAGAGACAGCAGAGAGACACAGAGACAGCAGAGAGACACAGAGACAGCAGAGGGACACAGAGACAGCAGAGACACAGAGACGGCAGAGAGACACGGAGATGGCAGAGAGACACAGAGACAGCAGAGAGACACAGAGACAGCAGAGAGACACAGAGACAGCAGAGGGACACAGAGACAGCAGAGACACAGAGACAGCAGGGGGACACAGAGACAGCAGAGGGACACAGAGCCAGCAGGGGGACACAGAGATGGCAGAGAGACACAGAGACAGCAGAGAGACACAGAGACAGCAGAGGGACACAGAGACAGCAGAGACAGCAGAGAGACACAGAGACAGCAGATGGACACAGATACAGCAGAGAGACAGCAGAGACAGCAGAGAGACACAGAGACAGCAGGGGGACACAGAGACAGCAGATGGACACAGAGACAGCAGAGAAACACCGAGACACAGAGACGGCAGAGGGACACAGAGACACAGAGACACAGAGAAGGCAGAGGGACACAGAGACACAGAGACACCGAGACCCAGAGACAGCAGGGGGACACAGAGACAGCAGAGGGACACAGAGACACAGAGGGACACAGAGACACAGAGGGACACAGAGACACAGAGGGACACAGAGGCACAGAGACAGCAGGGGGACACAGAGACAGCAGAGACACAGAGACACAGAGACACAGAGACAGCAGAGGGACACAGAGACAGCAGAGACACCGAGACAGCAGAGGGACACATAGACAGCAGAGAGACACAGAGACAGCAGGGGGACACAGAGACAGCAGAGAGACACAGAGGCAGCAGAGAGACACAGAGACACAGAGAGACACAGAGACACAGGGACACAGAGACAGCAGAGAGACACAGAGACAGCAGAGAGACACAGAGACAGCAGAGAGACACAGAGACAGCAGGGGGACACAGAGACAGCAGAGACACAGAGACAGCAGAGAGACACAGAGACAGCAGGGGGACACAGAGACAGCAGAGGGACACAGAGACAGCAGAGACACAGAGACAGCAGAGAGACACAGAGACAGCAGAGAGACACAGAGACAGCAGAGACACAGAGACAGCAGAGAGACACAGAGACAGCAGGGGGACACAGAGACAGCAGAGACACAGAGACAGCAGAGAGACACAGAGACAGCAGAGAGACACAGAGACAGCAGGGGGACACAGAGACAGCAGAGGGACACAGAGATGGCAGAGAGACACAGAGACAGCAGAGAGACACAGAGACAGCAGAGGAACACAGAGACAGCAGAGAGACACAGAGACAGCAGAGAGACACAGAGACAGCAGATGGACACAGAGACAGCAGAGAGACACAGAGACAGCACAGAGACACAGAGACAGCAGGGGGACACAGAGACGGCAGAGAGACACAGATACGACAGAGGGACACCGAGACACAGAGACGGCAGAGGGACACCGAGACACAGAGACGGCAGAGGGACACCGAGACAGCAGAGAAACACAGAGACACAGAGACGGCAGAGGGACACAGAGACACAGAGAAGGCAGAGAGACACAGAGACACAGAGACACCGAGACCCAGAGACAGCAGAGACGGCAGAGGGACACAGAGACACCGAGACACAGAGAGACACAGAGACAGCAGAGAGACACAGAGACAGCAGAGAGACACAGAGAGACACAGAGACAGCAGGGGGACACAGAGGCAGCAGAGAGACACAGAGACAGCAGGGGGACACAGAGACATCAGAGACACAGAGACACAGAGACATCAGAGAGACACAGAGACAGCAGAGAGACACATAGACAGCAGAGAGACACAGAGATGGCAGAGAGACACAGAGACAGCAGAGAGACACAGAGACAGCAGAGACGGCAGAGACACAGAGACAGCAGAGAGACACAGAGACACAGAGACATCAGAGAGACACAGAGACAGCAGAGAGACACATAGACAACAGAGAGACACAGAGATGGCAGAGAGACACAGAGACAGCAGAGAGACACAGAGACAGCAGGGAGACACAGAGACAGCAGAGAGACACAGAGACAGCAGAGAGACACAGAGACACAGAGACAGCAGAGAGAAACAGAGACAGCAGAGAGACACAGAGATGGCAGAGAGACACAGAGACAGCAGAGAGACACAGAGACGGCAGAGAGACACGGAGATGGCAGAGAGACACAGAGACAGCAGAGAGACACAGAGACAGCAGAGAGACACAGAGATGGCAGAGAGACACAGAAACAGCAGAGAGACACAGAGACGGCAGAGAGACACATAGACGGCAGAGAGACACAGAGACACAGAGACAGCAGAGGGACACAGAGACGGCAGAGAGAGACAGAGACAGCAGAGAGACACAGAGACAGCAGAGAGACACAGAGACAGCAGAGAGACACAGAGACACAGAGACACAGAGACAGCAGAGAGACACAGAGACAGCAGAGAGACACAGAGACAGCAGAGAGACACAGAGACAGCAGAGAGACAGAGACAGCAGAGAGACAGAGAGACACAGAGACACAGAGACAGCAGAGGGACACAGAGACAGAGAGACACAGAGACAGCAGAGAGACACAGAGACGGCACAGAGACACAGAGACACAGAGACAGCAGATGGACACAGAGACAGCACAGAGACACATAGACAAAGAGACAGCAGAGGGACACAGAGACAGCAGAGAGACACAGAGACAGCAGAGAGACACAGAGACAGCAGAGGGACACAGAGACGGCAGAGAGACAGAGACACAGAGACGGCAGAGAGACACAGAGACGGCAGAGAGACACAGATGCGGCAGAGAGACACAGAGACAGCAGAGAGACACAGAGACAGCAGAGAGACACAGAGACAGCAGAGAGACACAGAGACGGCAGAGAGACACAGAGACAGCAGAGAGACACAGAGACACAGAGACACAGAGACAGCAGAGGGACACAGAGACAGCAGAGAGACACAGAGACGTCAGGGGGACACAGAGACACAGAGACACAGAGATGGCAGGGGGACACAGAGACACAGAGACACAGAGATGGCAGAGAGACACAGAGACGGCAGAGAGACACAGAGACAGCAGAGAGACACAGAGACAGCAGAGAGACACAGAGACAGCAGAGGGACACAGAGACACAAAGACACAGGGACACAGAGACAGCAGAGAGACACAGAGACAGCAGAGAGACACATAGACAACAGAGAGACACAGAGATGGCAGAGAGACACAGAGACAGCAGAGAGACACAGAGACAGCAGGGAGACACAGAGACAGCAGAGAGACACAGAGACAGCAGAGAGACACAGAGACACAGAGACAGCAGAGAGAAACAGAGACAGCAGAGAGACACAGAGATGGCAGAGAGACACAGAGACAGCAGAGAGACACAGAGACGGCAGAGAGACACGGAGATGGCAGAGAGACACAGAGACAGCAGAGAGACACAGAGACAGCAGAGAGACACAGAGATGGCAGAGAGACACAGAAACAGCAGAGAGACACAGAGACGGCAGAGAGACACATAGACGGCAGAGAGACACAGAGACACAGAGACAGCAGAGGGACACAGAGACGGCAGAGAGAGACAGAGACAGCAGAGAGACACAGAGACAGCAGAGAGACACAGAGACAGCAGAGAGACACAGAGACACAGAGACACAGAGACAGCAGAGAGACACAGAGACAGCAGAGAGACACAGAGACAGCAGAGAGACACAGAGACAGCAGAGAGACAGAGACAGCAGAGAGACAGAGAGACACAGAGACACAGAGACAGCAGAGGGACACAGAGACAGAGAGACACAGAGACAGCAGAGAGACGAGGGAGACGGCACAGAGACACAGAGACACAGAGACAGCAGATGGACACAGAGACAGCACAGAGACACATAGACAAAGAGACAGCAGAGGGACACAGAGACAGCAGAGAGACACAGAGACAGCAGAGAGACACAGAGACAGCAGAGGGACACAGAGACGGCAGAGAGACAGAGACACAGAGACGGCAGAGAGACACAGAGACGGCAGAGAGACACAGATACGGCAGAGAGACACAGTGACAGCAGAGAGACACAGAGACAGCAGAGAGACACAGAGACAGCAGAGAGACACAGAGACGGCAGAGAGACACAGAGACAGCAGAGAGACACAGAGACACAGAGACACAGAGACAGCAGAGGGACACAGAGACAGCAGAGAGACACAGAGACGTCAGGGGGACACAGAGACACAGAGACACAGAGATGGCAGAGAGACACAGAGACGGCAGAGAGACACAGAGACAGCAGAGAGACACAGAGACAGCAGAGAGACACAGAGACAGCAGAGGGACACAGAGACACAGAGACACAAAGACACAGGGACACAGAGACAGCAGAGAGACACAGAGACGGCAGAGAGACACAGAGACAGTAGAGACAGCAGAGGGACACAGAGACAGCAGAGAGACACAGAGACACAGGGACACAGAGACGGCAGAGAGACACAGAGACGGCAGAGAGACACAGAGACAGCAGAGACACAGAGACAGCAGAGGGACACAGAGACAGCAGAGATACACAGAGACAGCAGAGGGACACAGAGACACAGAGACACAGAGACACAGAGACAGCAGAGAGACACAGAGACAGCAGAGAGACACAGAGACAGCAGAGACACAGAGACAGCAGAGAGACACAGAGACGGCAGAGAGACACAGATACAGCAGAGAGACACAGAGACAGCAGAGAGACACAGAGACATCAGAGAGACACAGAGACAGCAGAGAGACACAGAGACACAGAGACACAGAGACAGCAGAGAGACACAGAGACACAGAGAGACACAGAGACGGCAGAGAGACACAGAGACGGCAGAGGGACACAGAGACAGCAGAGAGACACAGAGATGGCAGAGAGACACAGAGACAGCAGAGACAGCAGAGGGACACAGAGACACAGAGACAGCAGAGACAGCAGAGGGACACAGAGACAGCAGAGAGACACAGAGACGGCAGCGAGACACAGAGACACAGAGACAGCAGAGAGACACAGAGACAGCAGAGACACAGAGACAGCAGAGGGACACAGAGACAGCAGAGAGACACAGAGACAACAGAGAGACACAGAGACAGCAGAGGGACACAGAGACAGCAGAGACACAGAGACAGCAGAGAGACACAGAGACAGCAGAGGGACACAGAGACAGCAGAGACACAGAGACAGCAGGGGGACACAGAGACAGCAGAGGGACACAGAGACAGCAGGGGGACACAGAGATGGCAGAGAGACACAGAGACAGCAGAGAGACACAGAGACAGCAGAGGGACACAGAGACAGCAGAGACAGCAGAGAGACACAGAGACAGCAGATGGACACAGAGACAGCAGATAGACACATAGACGGCAGATAGACACAGAGACAGCAGAGACAGCAGAGGGACACAGAGACACAGGGACACAGAGACAGCAGAGAGACACAGAGACACAGAGCCACAGAGACAGCAGAGAGACACAGAGACAGCAGAGGGACACAGAGACAGCAGAGACACAGAGACAGCAGAGAGACACAGAGACAGCAGAGAGACACAGAGACAGCAGAGAGACACAGAGACAGCAGAGACACAGAGACAGCAGGGGGACACAGAGACAGCAGAGGGACACAGAGACAGCAGGGGGACACAGAGATGGCAGAGAGACACAGAGACAGCAGAGGGACACAGAGACAGCAGAGAGACACCGAGACACAGAGACGGCAGAGGGACACCGAGACACAGAGAGGGCAGAGGGACACCGAGACACAGAGAGGGCAGAGGGACACCGAGACACAGAGACGGCAGAGGGAC
The DNA here is from genome assembly GCF_963971535.1 of Notolepis coatsorum. NCBI lineage: Eukaryota > Metazoa > Chordata > Actinopteri > Aulopiformes > Paralepididae > Notolepis > Notolepis coatsorum. The sequence continues at coordinate 25,007,420 of NC_140166.1, forward strand.
ACAGAGACAGCAGAGAAACACCGAGACACAGAGACGGCAGAGGGACACAGAGACACAGAGACGGCAGAGAGACACAGAGACACAGAGACACCGAGACCCAGAGACAGCAGGGGGACACAGAGACAGCAGAGGGACACAGAGACACAGAGGGACACAGAGACACAGAGACACAGAGAGACACAGATACACAGATAGACACAGAGACAGCAGGGGGACACAGAGACAGCAGAGACACAGAGACACAGAGAGACACAGAGACACAGAGACAGCAGAGGGACACAGAGACAGCAGAGACACCGAGACAGCAGAGGGACACAGAGACAGCAGAGAGACACAGAGACAGCAGGGGGACACAGAGACAGCAGAGAGACACAGAGACACAGAGAGACACAGAGACACAGGGACACAGAGACAGCAGAGAGACACAGAGACAGCAGAGAGACACAGAGACAGCAGAGAGACACAGAGACAGCAGGGGGACACAGAGACAGCAGAGACACAGAGACAGCAGAGAGACACAGAGACAGCAGGGGGACACAGAGACAGCAGAGGGACACAGAGACAGCAGAGACACAGACACAGCAGAGAGACACAGAGACAGCAGAGACACAGAGACAGCAGAGAGACACAGAGACAGCAGAGAGACACAGAGACAGCAGGGGGACACAGAGACAGCAGAGGGACACAGAGATGGCAGAGAGACACAGAGACAGCAGAGAGACACAGAGACAGCAGAGGAACACAGAGACAGCAGAGAGACACAGAGACAGCAGAGAGACACAGAGACAGCAGATGGACACAGAGACAGCAGAGAGACACAGAGACAGCACAGAGACACAGAGACAGCAGGGGGACACAGAGACGGCAGAGGGACACCGAGACACAGAGACGGCAGAGGGACACCGAGACACAGAGACGGCAGAGGGACACCGAGACACAGAGACAACAGAGGGACACAGAGACACAGAGACGGCAGAGGGACACAGAGACGGCAGAGGGACACAGAGACAGCAGAGAAACACAGAGACACAGAGACGGCAGAGGGACACAGAGACACAGAGAAGGCAGAGGGACACAGAGACACCGAGACCCAGAGACAGCAGAGACGGCAGAGGGACACAGAGACACCGAGACACAGAGAGACACAGAGACAGCAGAGAGACACAGAGACAGCAGAGAGACACAGAGAGACACAGAGACACAGAGACAGCAGATAGACACAGAGACAGCAGGGGGACACAGAGACAGCAGAGGGACACAGAGACAGCAGAGACACCGAGACAGCAGAGACACAGAGACAGCAGAGGGACACAGAGACAGCAGGGGGACACAGAGACAGCAGAGACACAGAGACAGCAGAGGGACACAGAGACAGCAGAGGGACACAGAGACAGCAGAGAGACACAGAGGTGGCAGAGAGACACAGAGACAGCAGAGATACACAGAGACACCAGAGAGACACAGAGACAGCAGAGAGACACAGAGACGGCAGAGGGACACAGAGACACAGAGACAGCAGAGACACAGAGGGACACAGAGACACAGAGGGACACAGAGACACAGAGACGGCAGAGACAGCAGGGGTACACAGAGACAGCAGAGAGACACAGAGAGACACAGAGACACAGAGACGGCAGAGAGACACAGAGACAGCAGGGGGACACAGAGACATCAGAGACACAGAGACTCAGAGACATCAGAGAGACACAGAGACAGCAGAGAGACACAGAGATGGCAGAGAGACACAGAGACAGCAGAGAGACACAGAGACAGCAGAGACGGCAGAGACACAGAGACAGCAGAGAGACAGAGAGACACAGAGACATCAGAGAGACACAGAGACAGCAGAGAGACACATAGACAGCAGAGAGACACAGAGATGGCAGAGAGACACAGAGACAGCAGAGAGACACAGAGACAGCAGGGAGACACAGAGACAGCAGAGAGACACAGAGACAGCAGAGAGACACAGAGACATAGAGACAGCAGATAGAAACAGAGACAGCAGAGAGACACAGAGATGGCAGAGAGACACAGAGACAGCAGAGAGACACAGAGACGGCAGAGAGACACGGAGATGGCAGAGAGACACAGAGACAGCAGAGAGACACAGAGACAGCAGAGAGACACAGAGACACAGAGACACAGAGACAGCAGAGAGACACAGAAACAGCAGAGAGACACAGAGACGGCAGAGAGACACAGAGACGGCAGAGAGACACAGAGACACAGAGATGGCAGAGAGACACAGAGACAGCAGAGAGACACAGAGACAGCAGAGAGACACAGAGACAGCAGAGAGACACAGAGACACAGAGACAAAGAGACAGCAGAGAGACACAGAGACAGCAGAGAGACACAGAGACAGCAGAGAGACACAGAGACAGCAGAGAGACAGAGACAGCAGAGAGACAGAGAGACACAGAGACACAGAGACAGCAGAGGGACACAGAGACAGAGAGACACAGAGACACAGAGACAGCAGAGAGACACAGAGACGGCACAGAGACACATAGACAAAGAGACAGCAGATGGACACAGAGACAGCAGAGAGACACAGAGACAGCAGAGAGACACAGAGACAGCAGAAAGACACAGAGACAGCAGAGGGACACAGAGACGGCAGAGAGACAGAGACACAGAGACGGCAGAGAGACACAGAGACGGCAGAGAGACACAGAGACAGCAGAGAGACACAGAGACAGCAGAGAGACACAGAGACAGCAGAGAGACACAGAGACGGCAGAGAGACACAGAGACGGCAGAGAGACACAGATACGGCAGAGAGACACAGAGACAGCAGAGAGACACAGAGACAGCAGAGAGACACAGAGACAGCAGAGAGACACAGAGACAGCAGAGAGACACAGAGACACAGAGACACAGAGACAGCAGAGGGACACAGAGACAGCAGAGAGACACAGAGACGTCAGGGGGACACAGAGACACAGAGACACAGAGATGGCAGAGAGACACAGAGACGGCAGAGAGACACAGATACAGCAGAGAAACACAGAGACAGCAGAGAGACACAGAGACAGCAGAGAGACACAGAGACGGCAGAGAGACACAGAGACAGCAGAGGGACACAGAGACAGCAGAGGGACACAGAGACACAGAGACACAAAGACACAGGGACACAGAGACAGCAGAGAGACACAGAGACGGCAGAGAGACACAGAGACAGTAGAGACAGCAGAGGGACACAGAGACAGCAGAGAGACACAGAGACAGTAGAGACAGCAGAGGGACACAGAGACAGCAGAGAGACACAGAGACACAGGGACACAGAGACAGCAGAGAGACACAGAGACGGCAGAGAGACACAGAGACGGCAGAGAGACACAGAGACAGCAGAGGGACACATAGACAGCAGAGAGACACAGAGACAGCAGAGAGACACAGAGACAGCAGAGGGACACAGAGACACAGAGACACAGACGGCACAGAGACAGCAGAGAGACACAGAGACAGCAGAGAGACACAGATACAGCAGAGAGACACAGAGACAGCAGAGAGACACAGAGACATCAGAGAGACACAGAGACAGCAGAGAGACACAGAGACACAGAGACACAGAGACAGCAGAGAGACACAGAGACAGCAGAGACACAGAGACAGCAGAGACACAGAGACAGCAGAGAGACACAGAGACAGCAGAGAGACACAGAGACAGCAGAGAGACACATAGACATCAGAGAGACACAGAGACAGCAGAGAGACACAGATACAGCACAGGGACACAGAGACACAGAGATGGCAGAGAGACACAGAGACGGCAGAGAGACACAGAGACAGCAGAGAGACACAGAGACAGCAGAGACACAGAGACAGCAGAGAGACACAGAGACAGCAGAGAGACACAGAGACAGCAGAGGGACACAGATACAGCAGAGAGACACAGAGACGGCAGAGACACAGAGACGGCAGAGACACAGAGATGGCAGAGAGACACAGAGACAGCAGAGAGACACAGAGACAGCAGAGACACAGAGACACAGATACAGCAGAGAGACACAGAGACAGTAGAGGGACACAGAGACAGCAGAGAGACACAGAGACAGCAGGGGGACACAGAGACGGCAGAGATACACAGAGACGGCAGAGAGACACAGAGACGGCAGAGAGACACAGAGAGAGCAGAGACACAGAGACAGCAGAGACACAGAGACAGCAGAGACACCGAGACAGCAGAGAGACACAGATACAGCAGAGAGACACAGAGACGGCAGAGAGACACAGAGACACAGAGACAGCAGAGACACAGAGACACAGAGACAGCAGAGACACAGAGACAGCAGAGACACCGAGACAGCAGAGAGACACAGATACAGCAGAGAGACACAGAGCGAGGCAGAGACACCGAGACAGCAGAGAGACACAGAGACAGCAGAGAGACACAGATACAGCAGAGAGACACAGAGACAGCAGAGAGACACAGAGACAGCAGAGAGACACATAGACAGCAGAGAGACACAGAGACAGCAGAGATACACAGAGACAGCAGAGAGACACAGAGACACAGAGACAGCAGAGAGACACAGAGACACAGAGACACAGAGACAGCAGAGAGACACAGAGACGGCAGAGACACAGAGACAGCAGAGAGACACAGAGACAGCAGAGATACACAGAGACAGCAGAGAGACACAGAGACACAGAGACAGCAGAGACACAGAGACGGCAGAGGGACACCGAGACAGCAGAGACACAGAGACGGCAGAGGGACACCGAGACAGCAGAGAGACACAGAGACAGCAGAGAGACACAGAGACAGCAGAGAGACACAGAGACAGCAGAAACACAGAGACGGCAGAGAGACACAGAGACAGCAGAGAGACACAGAGACAGCAGAGAGACACAGAGACAGCAGAAACACAGAGACGGCAGAGAGACACAGAGACAGCAGAGACACCGAGACAGCAGAGAGACACAGAGACAGTAGAGGGACACAGAGACAGCAGAGAGACACAGAGACAGCAGAGAGACACAGAGACAGCAGAGAGACACATAGACAGCAGAGAGACACAGAGACAGCAGAGATACACAGAGACAGCAGAGAGACACAGAGACACAGAGACACCGAGACAGCAGAGAGACACAGAGACAGCAGGGGGACACAGAGACACAGATACAGCAGAAACACAGAGACAGCAGAGAGACACAGAGACAGCAGAAACACAGAGACGGCAGAGAGACACAGAGACAGCAGAGACACAGAGACGGCAGAGAGACACAGAGACAGCAGGGGGACACAGAGACAGCAGAGAGACACAGAGACAGCAGAAACACAGAGACGGCAGAGACACAGAGACAGCAGAGAGACACAGAGACAGCAGAGGGACACAGAGACAGCAGAGAGACACAGAGACACAGAGACGGCAGAGACACAGAGACAGCAGGGGGACACAGAGACAGCAGAGAGACACAGAGACAGCAGAAACACAGAGACGGCAGAGGGACACCGAGACAGCAGGGGGACGAGGACTTATATTGGAGTCTCCCACAGGTTCTACCTGAACGGTAGTACTGTTATGTCACTGTTTTCTCTTAGTGATGCTAAGCTGTGAGCTCTACACAGGGCTGTCAGACCGTGTGTGTGTGTGTGTGTGTGTGTGTGTGTGTGTGTGTGTGTGTGTGTGTGTGTGTGTGTGTGTGTGTGTGTGTGTGTGTGTGTGTGTGTGTGTGTGTGTGTGTGTGTGTGTGTGTGTGCGTGTGTGTAATAATTTTGTATTATGAAGGTATATATAATATGAAGGTGTATAGAATATGAAGGTACTGTATATAGAATTTGAAGGTATATATAATATGGAGGTATATATGATATGATTCAGATTCAGATAGCTTTATTGTTGCATCTTTGTCATATTTCAAAGGTACAGTATATAGAGTATGAAGGTATACAGAATATGAATGTATATATAATATGAAGGTGTGCAGAATATGAAGGTATGTAGAATAATAAACTGGACTGAAGAAGTATTTTATTCATTGCACGCATTGACAATGTCGTCATGCAGTGACACACACATGCAATGGGTGGCACACACAGATACACACACATGCATTTTTTTCCCTTTTGGGTCGCTGTTGAAATGTTCCTCTCTGCGTTTTGAGCCATCCTGTTGTCCTCCCCCCCCCCCCCCCCCCCCCCCCAAGGGCAGCCGGGAGCAGACATGGGCTGCGGCGCGGGGCCGTGCCCGGGGATCAATCCAAGTGCTCCTGTCCATCTTTGTCAGGGACGCGACAGCGTTAGTGATCTGTTCTGCATGTTTTTCCATTGGGTTTATCTTATCGGGGGGGGGAGGAACCCTCGCAAGCACGAGGAGAACATACAAACTCCACACAGAAAGGCTTGGGAGATACCCCACCTGGGTACCTGGCAACGCGGCAACCTGTGTAACGTTTGGGGTTCTGTCCTACCTTAGGATTAGGAATCCTACTGTCTGTCTGGAGTACTACACGCTGTTGTTGGGTTTTGCACTAATTGTATGTCACCTCTGGTTTGCTGTCTCACACTGATTGACTGTCACATCTGGATGCTGTCACTGGCTGTCACTCTGGCTGTCACTAATTGATACATTGGTATGTCAGGAATGTGGCCTTATAATGACTCCTGTTCTCTTGTTCCCTGCTGGAGCTTCAGATATCCCTACGTGCAGACTTCCAGAATGAGTGCTGATCCTATTTAGTTCTGTTCTCTGTTGACGCCTGGCGTCCTTCGTGTTTCTGCTATCCTGCTCAACGTGTTCTCGCAATAAAGAGGACACGCGTGTTTTGAAGAGCAAACCACTTCTCCGTCTCGTTCTTCCTCGACCATTGGAACTCTGAACCTACCTGCAATCGTAACAAACCTGGCCCCCAAGTGTGGGAATCGAAACCTGGACCTTCTAGCTGTGAGGCGACAGGTACAGTATATAGAATATGAAGGTGTAAAGAATATAAAGGTGTAAAGAATATAAAGGTGTATAGAATATGAAGGTGTATAGAATATGAAGGTATATACAGTATAATATGAAGGTATATATAATGTAAAGGTATATATAATATGAAGGTATATATACAATTAAGTTATATAGAAAATAAAGGTACATATAATATGAAGTTATATCGAATATGAAGGTATATAGAATATGAAGGTATATAGAATATGAAGTTATATAGAAAATAAAGGTACATATAATATGAAGTTATATCGAATATGAAGGTATATCGAATATGAAGGTATATAGAATATGAAGTTATATAGAAAATAAAGGTATATGTAATATGAAGGTACTGTATGTAGAATATGAAGGTACAGTATATAGAATTTATAGAATTATAATAATAATTAAGTTATATAGAATTTATATAAAAATAAAATATGAAATCGCATTACATTACTGTGTGCATACAGTACGTGTGTGTGTTCCCTGATTCATGGCAATATACAGTATGTGTACGTGCATATGTTTATAGATAGGTCTGTGTGCATGAATGCACGTACTGTAGTGGTATGGACATGTACACTGTGCAGTGAAGCATGAATCGCTTAAACTCTTAAAAAAAACACCTCTGGTGCATCAGTGCCAACAATGAAGCCAAGCAATGAACCAATTCAAAATGATGTCCCCCATCAAATGCATCAGGAAGTGGCCCCCCCTATAGGCCCCTCATATTTCAATCCAGCACACACAGGATCCGGTAAAACACCATCTCTGTGTTGTGCATTAATGCGCCGTGCATTTCTCTCACTCAGGTGGTGACAGTCGGGGGTTAATTTTCACCGTTCATGAAAACACAGGAGTTGTGAAAAAAGGTTAGACCTGACAAACGCGTTGAGTTGTGGAAATTAAACTGCCATATTTATGCAGAAAGCCTCTGTTTGGCGTCCAGGGTGCTTCAGACGCTTAAGCTCTTCCCAATCCCTTCTCCATTCTGTCATTGTGCCGCATATAAACCAATCCATTAGTCACGGCTTTGACAGACATTTCTAAGTGGACACCTGTCCATTAACAACCGCCGGCTCAGCTCTCAAATTATTTGCCCTGAATTTAATTCTACCAAATGTAATGTAATTCATATTTATACTACTTTTCTCTCTCTCTCTCTCTCTCTCTCTCTCGTCTCTCTCTCTCTCTCTCTCTCTCTCTCTCTCTCTCTCTCTCTCTCTCTCTCTCTCTCTCTCTCTCTCTCTCTCGCTCTCTCTCTCTCTCTCCACATTTCGGCTGCCCAAAGCCGCCACCTGTATCACTGTTTCATCAAAGCAGCCTCTGCTACGTACAGGACCTTCCACTGACATGCAAACGGGCTTGATTCAAATAGAGGATCCCCTCAGATATATCAACAGACGGGCGTCGAGCCTTCATGTCAAAGGCAGCGTGTGTTACAGGATCAACACACACACACACACGCGCGCACGCACACACACACACACACACACACACACACACACACACACACACACACACACACACACACACACACACACACACACACACACATACATGTGTTACTAAATGACACAACATGGGGTTACAATTGTGTTGCTATTAACACATGTTGTTTTAACACACTGGACAGTACCTCTGAACCATAGAGTAAGTTGGTAAATTAGAGTGTTGTGGTAATTTGTAGTTAAAGACAGTAGAGGTTGAGTACTTTATTATCTAAGATGGTAAATTAGTGTTGTGTTCACTCATAGTTAAAGACAGTAGAGGTTGAGTACTTTAGTATCTAAAGATGGAAAGTTAATGTTGTGTTCACTCATAGTTAAAGACAGTAGAGGTTGAGTACTTTATTATCTAAAGATGGTAAATTAGTGTGTGTTCACTCATAGTTAAAGACAGAAGAGGTTGAGTACTTTATTATCTAAAGATGGAAAGTTAATGTTGTGTTCACTCATAGTTAAAGACAGTAGAGGTTGAGTACTTTATTATCTAAAGATGGAAAGTTAGAGTGTTGTGTTCATTCATAATTAAAGACAGTAGAGGTTGAGTACTCTATTATATGAAGATGGTAAGTTAATGTTGTATCTCATTCCAACAGCAAATTTGAAGGAGGATTGACCAAAGGAAGTGTTAACACGGGGAACATCTAGTGAGATATGGTGAGCAGCTCTGGTGTTATAGGGAGTATATGACAATTTTAACAATTGTATCAAATAAGGAGGGGTCAAACCAAGGAGGGTGTTGACATTTTTTCTAATTAATGTCTCGTCAAGACATGTTGAAGCGTAAGTGTGTTAAGTGTAGGGGGCAGAGCAAACATAGGCTAATGTCAGCAGATCACGCTGCACTATTCTGCATTATTACACTATTACACCATCACACTATTACACTATTACACACTATTACACAATTAGATTATTACACTATCACACCTTAATACACAGCATTACATTATTACACTATCACACACTATTATATTATTACACTATGACACATTATCACACTATTACACAATATTACACTATTAGACAGTATACATTAATTACACCTATTACACACATATACTATCACACTGTTACACTATTAAACAGTTTTACATTATTTCACTATTACACTATCACACACAGTATTACATTATTTCACTATTACACTATCACACACTATCACACACTATTACATTATTTCACTATTACACTATCACACACAGTATTACATTATTTCACTATTACACTATCACACACTATCACACACTATTACATTATTACACTATTACACACTAGCACACTATTACACACTTACACTATTACACACTATTACACACTTACACTATTACACACTATTACACACTTACAACTATTACACAGTATTACACACTTACACTATTACACACTATTACACACTTACACTATTACGCACTTACACTATTAATCAGTATTACACTATCCCAATATTACACACCATTACACACTTCAGCAGGGGGGCATGGTTAACCATTGGAAGTAGTGGTCTGTACTGAGATCATTGATTGACATCCCATGATTACAAGGCTCTGGCTCTTGTGTTGAAACTCATATCTGAGTATCTATTTCAATGGGCAATGAAGAAACGTATTCAAATAAAATACTTGTCATTGACCCAGAAGTCACATTCGGTATCAGTGTGCATACGACTGTTTGAAAATATTTGAGATAAAGTAGCTTTGTGTGCTGCAGGCTTTGTTTTCTGCATTTTCACAGAATGTGAGCAGCCAATCTGAGGAGTTTCTTCCGCATATACATAGAGAAAACAGTAGCAAGCAGGATTTCATGATACACTCACTCAAGGTGTGTGTTGTGTGTGTGTGTGTGTGTGTGTGTGTGTGTGTGTGTGTGTGTGTGTGTGTGTGTGTGT
>NC_140166.1:25020441-25032941 GCF_963971535.1 Notolepis coatsorum
ATATAATGGAGAATATCCACATTACCAATAATTCTTCATTCTTAACATAGTTGTAGATGGGGATCGATTTGTCTTTTCTAAGTGATACGTCCTCTCACCAGACAGTATCCGTCTCAAGGACAGTTTTGTGATATTTTTCACTGGACTATATTGATGGAGGAAGTACAGAGTTCCTTTACTTGAGTAAAATTAGAAATACCCAGATAAATAAGTACTCTGGTAAAAGTAAAAGTCCTCCATTCAAATTCTACTTAAGTAAAAGTAGAGAAGTATTGATTATTGAATTTACTTAAGTATCTAAAGTAAAATAATACATTCTGCATGATGTTTGTGTATTCCAGTGCTTGGGAGCATTCAATTCCCGATCCATTGACCTCTATAGGTTATGTTACAGGTACAGTATGTCGTCCAGTTATGTTGCTCTGATTATGTCCTCTGTGAAAGTATATCATCTTCATACATTTTACCATGTTTTCTATGCAAAATCTTTTTCTTCAAAGTAACTAGTCTGTACTAACTAGGGTTACTACAGATAAATGTAGTGGAGTAAAAAGTACAATATTTCCTTTGAAATGTAGTGGAGTAAAAGTATAAAGTTCCCTACCATTAAAATACTCACATAAAGTACAAGTAGCTCGAAATTGTACTTAAGTACAGTACTTGAGTAAAAATACTTTTCACCACTGTGGACTACCGTATTTCGGGACTTTTCATGAAAGACTACAAAACGCTGTCCTGTCAAATCATATTATTAAAGACAGAAACAAGGGTAGACTTCATTACTTTAAAGTCTTAAACATATATTTTTAGTAGCCTGATTGATTCATGGCTTATTTACTCGATGAATGATGACTTTTTGTTTTTCTGAGGGTATATTATTACAGCTTTTGTTGTCTTTCATCTGACCTCATTTCACTTCAATAATCGTGGTATATTGCATTATAGCCTACAGACCTGAAATAGTCCATTTGTCATTATTGTGACCCAAATATCATGACATATAATATTGTGAAGTAATGGTGGTGAATGAGGTGATCTTTACATACTACACTATCTTTACATACTACACCATCTTTACATACATCACTATCTTTACATACATCACTACCTTTACATGCATCACTATCTTTACATACAGTATATACCTATTGTAGGACAGCCCTTGTTAATAAGACGACTTTGATCTGTAGGCTAATTACCCTTTAATATGTTGTTGTTACAAGGAAAAGGTGATTGATTTATGCCAGTGTAATTGTTCAGTGTGATGTGCTCCAGCTAGTGTCGCATTCTCGTTTGCTGATAAGGTTACTGGCCCTTTAAGAGTTTTTTCCTAACTTTGGCCAGTTTTGTCTCAGTCCAGCTGTTTGATGGTATGCTACAGTTACCTCTCTCCCTTTGGGGAAATTGTGAGTCAATGAAAGATGTAAGTACAGTATTTATGTTTCGTTTTTGCCTAATTCATTTACTGCAGCTTAATTTGGAATTATGTTCATATTGATCCATTTCTGTTGATGGTGTTTCTCTCTGCTAGTGAGATGCTATTAGCCATGCCATGCTGGTTAGCTTAGTTGTGTGTTAGCTAGGCTATATAAATATAACTTATCATTGTTACTGTTAGTGCATTGAATGTATCTTTACATTTGGTTTACAGTGTGTGCCTACTTGTATTGTTTTGCCTGTATTGCATGAGTAATTTCCCTGCATACAGTCTATGTAATGTGAAACGGTAGGTATATTAATAACTCAGGTTAACTGAGTGTCATAGTTACTAGTTGTATTATATTATTAATTAATATTATTGTAGCTAGCGACCACATGTTTATGACATTATGTTTATGTATGTCATTACAGTGTTTACTAATGTATATTGTATTGTATTTCTTTGTAGAAAACCACAAATGAATATTCCCAAGTACAAATCCTTAACTGAAGCACGCCCCTGTGATTCTTTAATCGGAGTCACAACCCCATAGTGTCTGCCAGCTCTATCAAACGCACCTGCGGTGGCCCTAGACCTCCGTTTCACCTATCTTTACATACTGCACTATATCATACTGCACTATATTTACATACTGCACTATATTTACATACATCACTATGTTTACATACTGCACTATATTTGCATACATCACCATACACCACTATCTTTACATGCATCAGTATGTTTACATGTATCACTATCTTTACACAGATCACTATATTCACATTTACCACAATCTTAAATTATTATAAATTTTTTTAAAGCAGTAAAACATATTTACAGCAAATCGAGGATGGCACAAGAAAGTCGTGGGACTTATTTCCATTGAGGTCCTCATACAAACAGTTAATACATTAAAGATACATTACAATCCAAAAACATGACATATACAGTACATACACAACAACATGTGCTCCCTCTTTTCTATACTAATGCCCCTCTGGATTGTCGGTCCACACGTATAGGGATTTATCATTAGGAAAATGGATTATGGGCTATTGTAATAATTCTGCCACATGGAAATTGAAAAGCTTTCCATTTTTGCACAAAATGAGTTCCCTTAGGGCGGTCGGGTGGCGTAGCGGAGATTGCGCTCGTCACCAACACAGGAGATGCTGGGTTCGAGCCCAGCTCTCGGAGTTGCTACCAGCTTGGCTGGTCGTTCATAGTAATACAATGGACCTATCTCAAACCCTGCCCTCTTTTCTTGATCCTCCAATCACAGCTGTCGCTTACCTCAGACTTCCTCGTACAAACAAAGTTTGTCCGAGGTAAGCGACAGCTGTGATTGGAGGATCAAGAAAAGGGGCAGGGCTTGAGATAGGTCTATTCCAGTATTAGGGGGTGGGAAGCTGGTGGGTGAGAATCTGGCGCTGTGGACAGCGACGCCTACAGGTCAGGTCTCGGCGCTTGCTCAGCGGGGGCAGGACTTGGTGGAGATAGCGTGCCCTCCCACGCGTTACACTCCACCAATGAGAGTCCTCGCTGCCAAGTGAAAAGACGTCACTGGCAGTCGCCACACGCATCGGAGGAAACGTGCAGTCAGCTTCGGGACGCCCTTGTACCGACTCGTAGGAGAACATGCATACAGTAGCCAGGTAGGGGAGGGGGGGAATTGGCACGGCGACTAAATTGGACGGGGAAAAAACAGAAAATCGGAGAAAAAAAAATTTTATTAAAAAAATGTGTTCCCTTCTATCACTAACATTATTGTTTAAGCATTTTTGTTTGAAATAAAATTCTGCGATTTTTTTTTATGATTAATTGCGAATATTTTCATGTTGAGCTATAGATTGTGGATGAATACGCACAGAAAGGTACACCATGCAAATGTTAATGCTTTTTTTTTTTTTTTAAACTAGACGATTTAGAAATGGGGAAATACTTCGAATGTTAAAAAATGACATTCGGTACAGCCCTAGACAGAGGGTGGAACACGGAAAAACGGCAATGACGTAACCACTACACCTCCCTATAGAGGGGAACCTTTTCTAAAAGACCAGCTTTTATCTGCTGCTTAAAATACCTCAGCTTGGTTGTCAGTTTGACACTGATGTTGAGATCGTTCCACTGTATGGCACCTATTTATGTAGGTAAATTAACCCTTTCCCACTTTACTCTTAAAAGCAGGTTGGCTCACATCTGCTACACTGGCTCTGGTGAAAATGTTTTGCACTTTGCTTACCTGAGTAAAGCATCTCTTTAAGAATATGGGGATCTCGCCATATCTGATCTTATGTACCATGGTCCATCTGGATAGTGGATACCACTGGTAGCCAGTTGATCTCTCTACATGGATGATACATGGATCAGTACCTTTACATGCATCACTATCTTTACATACAGTACATCACTATATTCATATAAATCACTATCTTTACATGCATCAGTATGTTTACATGTATCACTATCTTTAAATTAGGGATGCTCGATATTGACTTTTTTACCGATACCGATATTCCGATATTGTCCAACTCTTAATTTCCGATACCGATATCAACCGATATCAACCGATACCGATATATGCAGGGTTTCCCCCCCCCCCCCCAAAAAAAGGAATAATTTCAGGTAACTAATCATTTTACTGGATATATATATAACAAATATTGTTATTGTTTTTTTTTTTTTTAACCGATACCGATATTTTCCGATATCACGTTTTACTGCCGATATCGGCCGATAATATCGGACATCCCTACTTTAAATACAACACTATATATTCACACATACATCAATATCTTTGCATGCATCAGTGTGTTGACATTTATCACAATTTGTTACATACATCACTATCTTTACATACATCACTATGTTCACATAGTGCACCATATTTACATACTATCACTATATTTACATGTATACACTATATTTACATACATCACCATACAACACTATCTGTACATGCATCACTATCTTTACATGTGTAACCATCTTTACATGCATCACTATCTTTACATACAGTACATCACTATCTTTACATACAGTACATCACTATCTTTACATACAGTACATCACTATCTTTACATACAGTACATCACTATCTTTACATATGTACATTACTATATTTACATACAGTACATCACTATCTTTACATACAGTACATCACTATCTTTACATACAGTACATCACTATCTTTACATACAGTACATCACTATCTTTACATACAGTACATCACTATCTTTACATACAGTACATCACTATCTTTACATACAGTGCATCACTATCTTTACATACAGTACATCACTATCTTTACATACAGTACATCACTGTCTTTACATACAGTACATCACTATCTTTACATACAGTACATCACTATCTTTACATACAGTACATCACTATCTTTACATACAGTACATCACTGTCTTTACATACAGTACATCACTATCTTTACACAGTACATCACTATCTTTACATACAGTACATCACTATCTTTACACAGTACATCACTATCTTTACATACAGTACATCACTATCTTTACATACAGTACATCACTATCTTTACATACAGTACATCACTATCTTTACATACAGTACATCACTATCTTTACATACAGTACATTACTATCTTTACATACAGTACATCACTATCTTTACATACAGTCCATCACTATCTTTACATACAGTACATCACTATCTTTACATACAGTACATCACTGTCTTTACATACAGTACATCACTATCTTTACATACAGTACATCACTGTCTTTACATACAGTACATCACTATCTTTACATACTGCACTATATTTACATACATCACTATATTTACAATACACCATATTGACATACATCACCATTATACTACTATCTTTACATACATCACTATGTTCACATACATCACTATTTTTACATACATCACATTCTTTACATAAATCTGTATATTTACATGCATCAAATGTTGTGAATACAAAATATTGGCCTCCTCATCTGTTCACAACTGTTAACATGTTGATTATTACACTGCCATCGATGTTCCACAGCACACATCAAAATACCAGACGCCAGACAGATCGCCGGACAGATCGCAGGACAGATCATCGGACAGATCGCCGGACAGATCGCTGCACTACTAACAGTTAACCATGCATTGAGCGCCTGTTCGCTCGCTGGCGGCGCTGGCAGAGAGACGAGAAGAGCAGGTCTTCGTCCCGGAGTCATTTCTCATCTTCCCTCTTTGTCGGCATTGATTTCTCTAAAGGTAACAAGTGCATGTTTTGGGAGTAGAAAGAGTGTTTGATTCGTCAGCCCGGGTGGGATTATCATGGGGTGGATGGGTGGGGCTGGTTTACACCGCTTCGAAAACAATCACTTTCAGGACCTATTTAGCTCAATAATCACCCCCTCCTCCTCCTCCTCTGTACAATCAAAGTAGTTGTAATGTAAAAAACGCAACAAATCACCATAGAATCCCTAGTCTTTTGTCCCCCTCATCTTCCTCCCTCCGCCGCCCCCGCCCTCGCCTTCCTCTCTCCTCCGCCGCAGTGAAAGAATGGCTCTGACATTTCAGCCTGGAGAGGTCTGAGAATAGAGGCAGTTTGTAATGTGTGCTCCCTTCTCCTTTCTTCCCCTCTTGTAATAGTACTTAAGTGTCATGTTGAGCCTGAGGCTGAGGAAGGCTGTGAATGACCTACTCTGGCTCCGAGTTCGCTGTTTACTGTATTCTGTCTCACAGGAGAACCCCCCGGTCACCACCCACCCCCACCCCCCCCAGTCCCTTATCAGTGCATAAAGTCGGAACAGATTGAGAGACTCGAGTTTCCCCTTCCAGCCAATGTCGGGGCCTGTCCATTGTCCGCGGCTGACAATAGTTTTGCATACCCCACAGCTTGAGTTTCCCCGCGTCTTTATATCTCTGCGGGTATCACCCCTCCGATGTGAGCACCGTCCCATTTGCTGGAGCCTATAAGCGGGAGTCGTGCCTTCCCCCGAGGACAGGCCTCCTCCTGCTCCGCCGGCGACGGGGAAGGAAAGGGAGACCTGAGGGGCGATGCCAAGTTTTTTTTGGGGGCAACTTCTCGCCACTGTCCGCGGCCCGCGAGTTGTCATAATAAAGTGATTGAGGAAATCTCTTTGGGTTACGAGGAGGCGGGGAAACAATTAGCCTCTGTCGTCTGTGAGGAGTAGCCCTGCCCCGCCCACCCACCCCCACCCCCGTCGCCGTGACGCTTGTTCCTGTGGCGACTAACACGTCTGTGTGACGCCGGGAGACGGACGGAGAGGCGGACGGAGAGACGTTTCCTTCCCAGATGGCGAAGAGAGCACGTTTTTTTAAACACCGCCATGTTTAAACACAGGAGACGGCACAATGTCATCAATATCTTCTATAAGAGTTATTTGGACACGTAATAAAAATCTGCTCAGAGGAGTCATATCAGTGTTTTAATTGTTTTCAGCGTGTGGTGAAGACATTCATGTGATTCAAATAACACGTTTATTTTCAGCCCAGATTGAAGGTACAGGTAGGGTTCATGTAACTATTTTAAATCTTGTGCTTACCATAGATGTGATTATTGTTTTAAATAATATAATAATAATAATAATAATAATAATAATAATAATAATAATAATAATAATAATAATAATAATAATAATAATAATAATAATAATAATAATAATAATAATAATAATAATAATAATAATAATAATAATAATAATAATAATAATAATAATAATAATAATAATAATAATAATAATAATAATAATAATAATAATAATAATAATAATAATAATAATAATAATAATAATAATAATAATAATAATAATAATAATAATAATAATAATAATAATAATAATAATAATAATAATAATAATAATAACTGGACTTTTTTGAAGAAGTCTTTATTTATCAGGCAGTGACACACACATGCGATGGGCAGCAAACACAGTAACACACACATGCAATTTTTTTGGGTCGCCGAAATGTTCCTCTCTACGCTTGACCCATCCCGTCGTTCTTCCCCCCAAGGGCAGCCGGGAGCAGATAAGGGCTGCTGCGTGGGGCCGCGCCCCGGGGACCAATCCAAGTGCTCCTGTCCGTCCTCGTCAGGGACGCAACAGCGTTAGCGATCTGTTGTGCACATTTTTCCATTGGGTTTATCTTATCGGGAGGGGAAACCCTTGCGAGCACAGGGAGAACATGCAAACTCCACACAGAAAGGCCCGGGGAGATACCCCACCTGGGTACCTGGCAACGTGGCAACCTGATCCCCAAGCGGGAATCGAACCCTGGACCTTCTAGCTGTGAGGCGACAGTGTTAACCACTACACCACCATGCCTCCCTAAATCTAGTGCTTACCAGAGGTGTGCTTATTCTTTTCAATCTAGTGCTGACCAGAGATGTGCTGATCATTTTAAATATTGTGCTGACCAGAGATGTGATTATTATTTTAAATATTGTGCTGACCAGAGATGTGCTGATCAGTTTAAAGCTAGTGCTGACCAGATATGTGCCTATTCATTTTAATATACAATGGTGCTTATTATTTCTTCAGAAAATACCACATTCAGCATGGAAAAAAGCATAACAACTAATCAACTTACTTAAGTCTTGGTGGACTCATACGAAACGGAATAATCAATAGACTAATGGACTATAAGGGGACATAGTGTATACCAGAGTATTACAACACCAGCCTGAGTGTATATCTATACCAGAGTATTACAACACCAGCCTGAGTGTATATCTATACCAGAGTATTACAACACCAGCCTGAGTGTATATCTATACCAGAGTATTACAACACCAGCCTGAGTGTATATCTATACCAGAGTATTACAACACCAGCCTGAGTGTATATCTATACCAGAGTATTACAACACCAGCCTGAGTGTATATCTATACCAGAGTATTACAACACCAGAGTATTACAACACCAGTTATCACTCTTTACTTCAGCGTGTTTATGGGTATCAAGTAAACTTGAAAAAATCATTAAAACTCTGCCTTTAAAAACAGTATTCCCAGCTTTAAATACAGTATTCCCAGCTTTAAACACAGTATTCCCAGCTTTAAACACAGTATTCCCAGCTTTAAACACAGTATTCCCAGCTTTAAACGCAGTATTCCCAGTGTATTTCCTATATCCATGCCGCCTACTTTTGTCATAATTCAACGAGGGGCTGGGTTGCTGCGGCCAACATTGAGCTTGTCAACGTGCACCGGGTCCTGCAGGTATCAAGGGCCCTTACAGTACATCTCTCTGTCCCTCCCGTGTCTCTCCCAGACCCCCGCAGCCCAGGGCTCTGGCAGGCAGCACGAGGAAGGTCCATCTCCAGAACGGAACACGATGGCATTGTAGTACTACAGACTGGCAGCGAGGGGCGCTGCGATGTTGCAGAGACGCCGAGAAGGAATTAGAAAGAGAGGAAGTGTGTAGCTCCCAGCATGTCTATGTGTACATCAGTGGAGGTTTCTCTATGACAACACGTGAAACACAAATTCACTCATAATTCATAATTATTATTAATTTACATATACCTATATATATATAATAATAAAAAAAAAACTATATATATATATATTTTTTTTTAAATTATTATTATTATTATTTTTTATTATAAATGTTTTCCTCTGTAAAAAAAATGCCAGTGAATTTTTTTTTCTTCAAAAATGGCCAAAATTGACAGCTCTGAGCAGGCCTGCACTGCAGTATTGCCTGCAGTAATTATTCGTGAAGAAAACTTCACAGGTGTGACCCATTGTTAAATAAATAATAAATAACAGCGAATCAAAATAGGCTATTCACTTCATCTAAGAACGGTCTGTGCAGTTAAACTCTTGCCATTGAATGGAGGATTGATTGATTGACAGCCCTTGACATCCAATACACGGAGGTTGAATATGATTGGCAGCCTTGCAAATCCAATCAGAGATTTCTGCATTGCAAAGTCAAAATGGGTCCAGCTGCATGTGAGGAGGATAGGTTTAGCTCGGGCCAATCTCAAGTTTCTCAAGTTTCTTTATTAGTTGTCATACAGAAGTACAGAATACTTTTATACAAAATGTAACATAAAGAAGCATTTTGTATAAAAGTATTCTGTACTTCTGTATGACAACTAATAAAGAAACTTGAGAAACTTGAGATTGGCCCGAGCTAAACCTATCCTCCTCACATGCAGCTGGACCCATTTTGACTATGTGAAAGTTGAGACTATGAGAAAGTTGTTGTTTAGTAGTTAGTAAGCTGTACAGCTATAACAAGTCAGTCTAAATTAAACTTTGCGCCAACATTAGGACCGAAGTATAAACCAGCAACTGAGCAACATGAAGAAGTGGATTTATGCATCTGGATCAGAAAAAACGTTGTGGATGAAAAAGTAAGTAGGCTACAGTGCTTGTATGCTAACAGTAGCTAGGCAGCTTAGCCTACATCACAATGATAATCACCAAGCTAACTTACTGTACACACTGTAGGGCTGGGCAATTAATTGAAACAGAATCGCGATATCGATTCATAGACCTATGCAATCTAATTTCTAAGTTATGACTATTTTCTTTTATTAAAAAAAAACGTTTTTTTTTTTTTTTTTTTTTATTATTATTTTATCTGGGTTGAACATGATTTGTGGAACTCCCTCTGGTGTTGTGGTCGTGGTATTCACTGACCTTTGGGAAGTATTTTGACATGCACATGGGTATCTTAGTGGTGTAGTGTATCTTGTAGACCAGGCCCATTGCAAGTTGCTGTACTCTGTCGTCTACTCTAAGCCATCCTAGGTTGTCAAAGTGGACAGGGGTGAGGTGGGTTTTAGGAGTAAGGTCAAGCAGTAGTCTGACCAGTTTGTTTTGTGATGTTTGTAATCTTGTTTTTAGTGCCTTTGAGGTGCTTTGGTACCATGAGGTGCAAGCATAGTCGTAGTACCCTTGAATGAGTGCTCCTGTTAGAGTCTTCAAGGTATTCTTGTTTACCAGAGAGGAGATCCGGTACAGGAATCTAGTTCGTTGGTTGACTTAGTTTTATTACATTGGATCCCATTTTGTCACAGGAAAGATTTGCCTCTATAGGATGGAACCCAGGTAGGTAATTTCATCTTTCCTTTTAAGATAAGATAAGATATTCCTTTATTGATCCCCTTGGGGAAATTCAGGCATCATAGCAGCATGGGGGAAGGGGGAGGTACAGGTAGTGAAAACAACACAAGCAGTGTAAACAAATAGGTCAATATAATTTACTATCTAACTAACTGAAATATACATTATTCATTATTCACAGTATCACAGTATCCACATAAGGTGCAGTATGCATAAGGTAGTGTTATTGTCCTACTTGGGTTCCTATTAGTTCTAGGTCGATGTCTGGCAGCAGTTGCTGCCCACTGTTGTGGAGCCTGATGGCCACTGGTATGAAGGACTGTCCGAGGCGGTTAGTTGAGTGTCGGGGGGGTATGAGTCTGTGGCTTCCTTGTCACCTTCACCTAATATGTTTTGATCTGGTCAGGTGCGCTGTCACCTAAAATGTTTTGATCTGATCAGGTGCGCTGTCACCTAATATGATTTCATCTGGTCAGGTGCGCTGTCACCTAATATGTTTTCATCTGGTCAGTTCCGCTGTCACCTAATGTTAATATGTTTTCATCTGTGTCCACTGACCACTGACACACAGTGGGGGATGTTTTAAAAATATTATTTAATATATAATATAATATAATAATTTGTGCTTCACCTAAAAATTTGGTCAGCAGCCTCCACTGGTGTACATGTATACATGTATACACCTGTAGCCTAATGAAACAGAGTAGTACTGTAAGAACAGCATGTATACCATACATACACATGTACCTTAATGAAACAGAGTAGTACTGACAGAGAACATCATGTATATATATATATACACCTCCCTGTAGCCTAATGAAACAGAGTAGTACTGTAAGAACAGCATGATGTATACCATACATACACATGTACTTTAATGAAACAGAGTAGTACTGTAGAACATCATGTATACACATGTACTTTGATGAAACAGAGTAGTACTGTAAGAACAGCATGTATACCATACATACACAGGTACCTTAATGAAACAGAGTAGTACTGTAGAACATCGTGTATATATACACATGTACCTTAATGAAACAGAGTAGTACTGTAAGAACATCATACATACACAGGTACCTTAATGAAACAGAGTAGTACTGTAGAACATCATGTATACACATGTACCTTAATGAAACAGAGTAGTACTGTAGAACATCATGTATATATACACCTGTACTTTAATGAAACATGTATATATACACATGTACCTTAATGAAACAGAGTAGTACTGTAGAACATCATGTATATACACCAGTGGAGGTTATTGCATGACTACTAGTGAGGCAGTGCTTCACTAGTATACTAGTGAGGCAGTGCTTCACTAGTATACAGCAAAAAAAATTAAAAAAAATTATTTTATTTTATTTTATTAATGTTTATTTTTATTAGAAATGTTTTCCTCTGTGGAAAAAATGCCAGTGAATAATTTTTCCCCCAAGTGATACTCCCAATCACTTACATTGGCTAGTGAGGCAACATTCCTTTGTGGCTTCACTACCTAATGTAAGTGAATGGCAGCGAAATAGCACCTTTGATTGGACAGTAACTGGTCTAAGTGCGCGCCCAGGGAGGCCGAATCTCACTCATTCATTTGAATGGGGCTTGAATGATTGACAGTTCTGACACTTTAAAAAAAAAATTAAAAACCTTTTTAATGATTTTTTCTGGGTTGAACATGATTTGTGGAACTCCCTCTGGTGTTGTGGTCGTGGTATTCACTGACCTTTGGGAAGTATTTCGACATGCACATGGGTATCTTAGTGGTGTAGTGTATCTTGTAGACCAGGCCCATTGCAAGTTGCTGTACTCTGTCGTCTACTCTAAGCCATCCTAGCTTGTCAAAATGGGCAGGGGTGAGGTGGGTTTTAGGAATAAGATCAAGCAGTAGTCTGACCTGTTTGTTTTGTGATGTTTGTAATCTTGTTCTCAGTGCCTTTGAGGTGCTTTGGAACCATGAGGTGCAAGCATAGTCGTAGTACCCTTGAA
>NC_140166.1:25037941-25070990 GCF_963971535.1 Notolepis coatsorum
CTCTAGCATGTTCTGACTGTGAACACCTAAAGCTGAGGCTCAGACCGACCGACTGTTTTAGATTTTTGGCTCATTTTTCCCTTATGTTAGAATTATTTTATGTAAAAATAATGGTTGCCGATATAGAGGGGGGCGCCAAAACTGCGCAGAGAAAAAAAAAAAATTAAAATAAAAAAAAAAATAATAAAAAAATATATAAAAAAATTTAGGCGACCGCCCTATATCGCCTGTAGGAAGGTCCGTCCCTGCATAGTACGCTCGGCTGAGCGTACCACTCTCTGTAGGGCCTTCTTGTCCTGTGCCGTGCTGTTTCCATACCATGGCAGTGATGTTTCCAGTCAGAATGCTCTCTACAGCTCCGAGTAGAAGGACTGGAGTATCTTCCCGATACTCTGAACTTCCTTAACTGTCTCAGGTGGTAGAGGCGCTGCTTCGCCTTCTTTACGAGTCTATGTGTGTTGTCCATGTCAGGTCCTCTGAGATGTGGACCCCCAGGTACTTGAAGCTGCTCACCCTGTCCACGGTAGCCCCGTTTATCCTCAGTGGTGTGTGTCCCTGCTGTCTCCTAAATCCATGATCAGTGTCTCCTAAAATCCATGATCAGTTAACTGTTTTGGGTTTAGTTAGCAGCTAGTTTAGGTTACCTTTAGGTGATTACATTCTGTATTTGTATTTCTGTTGTATTATTTTCTTGTGAGGACCCCAGGAAGACTAGCGGCCTTCATTTGACAGCTAATGGGGATCCTAATAAAAACATAAACAGATATAAATCATGCTGAGACCATCGATGTCATTACCCTCTTAGTTTTAGGTCACTTGGAGATTCAAAAGGTGATATTAAATGTCCAGGTAGGGAAATGGGAAATGTCTGTAGCTGACTCGGGAAACAGGGTTGGAAACAGATACACCTAATGTTTCACAACTGGCCCGTGTTGGAAAGTAATTGCTTGACTTAGGTCGCTTTCACATATAGTTTTGGTGGACTCTGTGCGGTTCTGGTGGTGAAGTTGCAACATTGTTGCATTCTTCCATTTGGTTCGCCTGCGTTCACATAGCAATCTGTCAGGCGGCGACCGAACTTTCTGAACAATGTCACGCGGTCGAAAAGGGCGCTCGTCTATTGGACAGTGGAAATGTGTGTGTGGCTGCGAGCCCGTGTGTGCGCGCTGCGGCGCGGTGTGTGTGTCTGTGTGTGGACTGCGAGCCCTCCAGATCAGCGGAGGCGGGGTTGGACGTGGCATTGATCCATTGTTCCTATTGAAGCTCATTACCACCATCCTCTCGCTAAACAACTTGTACACCACGTTGTTTTTATGAGTGCCCACAGTTAGATATATAGATAGATATATAGATAGATAGATAGATAGATAGATAGATAGATAGATAGATAGATAGATAGATAGATAGATAGATAGATAGATAGATAGATAGATAGATAGATATATAGATAGATAGATAGATAGATAGATAGATAGATAGATAGATAGATAGATAGATAGATAGATAGATAGATAGATAGATAGATATATATATATATATATATATATATATATATATATATATATATATATATATATATATATATATATATATATATATATATATATATATATATATATATATATATATATATATGCAGTGTGCTTGTTTTGCAGTGAATGCTGCGAGCAGTGGTAATAATAAGCACTTCCTATATTTGGTCCGTGTTTGGTCCGCTGAAGCGAACCGAGACCTACGTTTTCAGGCGGACCAGAGTTCATGTGTTTGGTCCGCGGACCGAGTTCGACGCGCATTCACACAAACCCGAAAAACCGGACTATCGAATTCTGGTCCGATAGTCCGGACCAAACAGCCCCTGTGTGAAAGCGACCTTAACGGGATGCACAAAAAAAAACAAGTGTTTAAAAAAAAAAAAAAAAATTATGCATTCTGCCCATTTTATACAGACCAAATACAATAAACGATCAATAGGAACAGTGTCTGTGTTTTCCCTGAAAGTAGGCGTGGGCGGATGTGCCGGTCTGGATGTATATGGTCATGTGACCTGAGTTCTGATCCTAGATCAGTAGAGTCATAGTGAGGTGTATATGGTCATGTGACCTGAGTTCTGATCCTAGATCAGTAGAGTCATAGTGAGCATATATGATCATGTGACTTGAGTTCAGATCCTAGATCAGTAGAGTCATAGTGAGTGTATATGATCATGTGACCTGAGTTCAGATCCTAGATCAGTAGAGTCATAGTGAGTGTATATGATCATGTGACTTGAGTTCAGATCCTAGATCAGTAGAGTCATAGTGAGGTGTATAGGATCATGTGACCTGAGTTCTGATCCTAGATCAGTAGTCATAGTGAGGTGTATATGATCATGTGACCTGAGTTCTGATCCTAGTAGAGTCATAGTGGAGTGTATATGATCATGTGATCTGAGTTCTGATCCTAGATCAGTAGAGTCATAGTGAGGTGTATATGGTCATGTGACCTGAGTTCTGATCCTAGATCAGTAGAGTCATAGTGAGGTGTATCATGTGACTTGAGTTCAGATCCTAGATCAGTAGAGTCATAGTGAGGTGTATATGATCATGTGACTTGAGTTCAGATCCTAGATCAGTAGAGTCATAGTGAGGTGTATAGGATCATGTGACCTGAGTTCTGATCCTAGATCAGTAGAGTCATAGTGAGGTGTATAGGATCATGTGACCTGAGTTCTGATCCTAGATCAGTAGAGTCATAGTGAGGTGTATATGATCATGTGACCTGAGTTCAGATCCTAGATCAGTAGAGTCATAGTGAGCATATATGATCATGTGACTTGAGTTCAGATCCTAGATCAGTAGAGTCATAGTGAGGTGTATAGGATCATGTGACCTGAGTTCTGATCCTAGATCAGTAGTCATAGTGAGGTGTATATGATCATGTGACCTGAGTTCTGATCCTAGATCAGTAGAGTCATAGTGAGTGTATATGATCATGTGACCTGAGTTCTGATCCTAGATCAGTAGAGTCATAGTGAGCGTATATGATCATGTGACCTGAGTTCTGATCCTAGATCAGTAGAGTCATAGTGAGGTGTATATGATCATGTGACCTGAGTTCTGATCCCTAGATCAGTAGAGTCATAGTGAGCGTATATGATCATGTGACCTGAGTTCTGATCCTAGTAGAGTCATAGTGAGGTGTATATGATCATGTGACCTGAGTTCTGATCCTAGATCAGTAGAGTCATAGTGAGGTGTATATGATCATGTGACCTGAGTTCTGATCCTAGATCAGTAGAGTCATAGTGAGCGTATATGATCATGTGACCTGAGTTCTGATCCTAGATCAGTAGAGTCATAGTGAGTGTATATGATCATGTGACCTGAGTTCTGATCCTAGATCAGTAGAGTCATAGTGAGCATATATGATCATGTGACTTGAGTTCAGATCCTAGATCAGTAGAGTCATAGTGAGCGTATATGATCATGTGACCTGAGTTCTGATCTAGATCAGTAGAGTCATAGTGAGGTGTATATGATCATGTGACCTGAGTTCTGATCCTAGATCAGTAGAGTCATAGTGAGGTGTATATGATCATGTGACCTGAGTTCTGATCCTAGATCAGTAGAGTCATAGTGAGCGTATATGATCATGTGACCTGAGTTCTGATCCTAGATCAGTAGAGTCATAGTGAGGTGTATATGATCATGTGACCTGAGTTCTGATCCTAGTAGAGTCATAGTGAGGTGTATATGATCATGTGACCTGAGTTCTGATCCTAGATCAGTAGAGTCATAGTGAGCGTATATGATCATGTGACCTGAGTTCTGATCCTAGATCAGTAGAGTCATAGTGAGTGTATATGATCATGTGACCTGAGTTCTGATACTAGATCAGTAGTCATAGTGAGCGTATATGATCATGTGACCTGAGTTCTGATCCTAGATCAGTAGAGTCATAGTGAGCGTATATGATCATGTGACCTGAGTTCTGATCCTAGATCAGTAGAGTCTTAGTGAGGTGTATATGATCATGTGACCTGAGTTCTGATCCTAGATCAGTAGAGTCATAGTGAGCGTATATGATCATGTGACCTGAGTTCAGATCCTAGATCAGTAGTCATAGTGAGGTGTATATGATCATGTGACCTGAGTTCAGATCCTAGATCAGTAGAGTCATAGTGAGGTGTATATGATCATGTGACCTGCGTTCTGATACTAGATCAGTAGTCATAGTGAGCGTATATGATCATGTGACCTGCGTTCTGATACTAGATCAGTAGAGTCATAGTGAGCGTATATGATCATGTGACCTGAGTTCTGATCCTAGATCAGTAGTCATAGTGAGCGTATATGATCATGTGACCTGCGTTCTGATACTAGATCAGTATTCCTACTCGTAGAAGTCTGATAAAAATGGCTTAATTTTGACCCCTATTGACCCCTGAGACTGATATACTGATATGCCCCCCCCGTGTGTGTGTGTGTGTGTGTGTGTGTGTGTGTGTGTGTGTGTGTGTGTGTGTGTGTGTGTGTTGTGTGTGTGTGTGTGTGTGTGTGTGTGTGTGTTGTGTGTGTGTGTGTGTGTGTGTGTGTGTGTGTGTGTTGTGTGTGTGTGTGTGTGTGTGTAGCGTATGTGTTTGGTGTGATGTCACACATGCACGTGTGACTCGTTCTTTCCCATAATCTGAGTGGATTGTTTATCTCAGTCAAAACAGCACCTGATAAAGGTAATTACTTGGAAGTGTCCGTCAGCTGGCTCATTAAGAGACTGAGGGGGGATACCCTGCATGGTCCCGCCTGGAGCTCGGCCTACATAAAGAAACCAGAGGAAACCACATCACCGTCCGCTCCTACTAGCTTCATTCTCTTCTTTGCAGTATTCCCATGCCGTGTTTTGGTCATGCAATACAGTGCGAAGCCACAGCTGACCTCAACTGTTATTAGACCTCAGCTGACTGTTATTAGAGTACCTCAACTGTTATTAGAGTGCATCAGCTGTCATTAGAGTACCTCAAACCTGTTATTAGAGTACCTCAGCTGTTTTTAGAGAACCTCAGCTGTTTTTAGAGAACCTCAGCTGTTATTAGAGAACTAGGCTCAGCTGTATTGTACCCATTCTGCAATCTGTTAATAAAATATTCATTCAATCAATCACCGTGCAGATTGATTGATTGAATGAAAGTTTTATTAACAGATTGCAGAATGGGTACAATACAGTACGGCTCAATACACACAATTGATAAGGCGATGCAGACCAGAGAAAGACTTTCGTCTTGTTTACATCACGGCCCCCCATTTTCAATGCATAATGAACTGTAAGTAAGGGTGCAACTTGCTCCGTGCAATCCATTCTTTGTGGATCTAGCCCTAAGTGTATGGACAATGTTTTAAAAGTAAAAGTCCAGGAAGATGGTAACTGTCACCCCGTGCTCAGTGATGCAGTGAGGCACAGTGATGCATTGTAAAGTCTGATGGCTGTCGGAATGAAGGACTTCCTGTGCCGTTCAGTGCTACATTTTGGGAGTGTTAGTCTAGCACTGAACATGCGCCAAGTCTGTGTATAGTGGGTCGGAGGGGTTGTCCCTGATGGCATGGAGCTTAGCAAGGCCCCTCCTCTCCGCCACCACCGCTAGAGAGTCCAGCTCCACCCCTACCACGTTACTGACCTTCCTGACCAGCTTATCCAGCCTGTTTGCGTCCCCCGCTCTCAGCGTTGAGGGGTTGACATTGGAGGTGGGGTGGGGGGGGGGGGGGGGGGGGGGGGGGGGGGGGGGGTTGGGTAGGGGGTTGGGTAGGGGTTGGGTAGGGGTGGGTACGGGGGTGTGGGTGGGGGACACTGTACACTGTACATTGGAAATACTGATAAAGCCATGCTTGGTTATTTACTGTACAACTGGGTTAGGACATTTGTAGGGGCCAGTTTCGAATTGCAGTCTCCCGTAGGTGTTCTTTGAGAGTGTTTTAGAAAGTGGGTAGTGATTCACATTCCTTTACAGCTTTGGGTAGGCGTTCCACATTGATGTGGCATAATTGCAAAACGTGTTTAGTCCCTTGTTTGAGCCGAATCTGGGTTTAACATGATTTGTGGAGCTCCCCTCTGGTATTGTGATTGTGGTATTCACTGACCTTTGGAAGTATTTTGACATGTACATGGGTACCTTGGTCGTGTAGTGTATCTTGTAGACCAGCCCATTGCAAGTTTCTGTTCAGGACTCCACTTCATCAACGAATATACCAACCCAAGAGCAGTCTTCCTCTCCTCCAAATTGTAGGCAGGGTGGTACAAATCGCTAAAATCCTGGATATATATATATATATATATATATATATATATATATATATATAATATATATATATATATATATATATATATATATATAAAAGAATATATATAAAATCCTGTATATATATATCTCTATATATCTGTCTGAATACACCTGCATATAATCCTTCTACCTACCCATGTACAATAATGCTGTATATACCGTGTATACCGTATATATATTTATTATTACCATATATATTTGTATCGACATCCCTTACCTACTCTTACTAGTTACGCTGCTGGCCAGTATGACTTACTAGTGTATACATAGTTTATACCTGTATCACTGTACACAATAATACTACAACTCTGTACATACATCTGATTAGCACTATTACTCAATAGTACTGATTTATATATTTTATATCCACTTTAATCACATGTACATTGTATATTACTACTGCTGTTGTGAAGGGCCAGATTAAAACTGAGAATATACATTTATTGTTTTATATACATTGTATATTATTTATATATACACGTTATATCCCTTTAAGCCTGCATGTAAATCATAGTAATATTCACTTCCCTTATAGTAAAGCCGGCGGCGCCAGGCAGTCTCGCACTCAGACAGGTGCAAGGGGCGAGTTTGGGGCAAGTCAGGACATGCCCTTGGCAGTGTATTGATTCAGACCAAAGTGGTTAGGTTTGGAACTAGAAAGCCACTTAAGTATATATGCTGGCGCAGGTGCGCACAGCAGCAGTTCGTCTAAGCAAGCAGTGTGACAAGTTCAGTGTGATTCTAGTGAAGTGAGCAGCAGTGTGTCTAACAGAGCGTGGAGAACCACGTGCAAAGGGAATAGTAAAGTGTCAGAGTTTAATGCAGTAACGTCAAGTTCGACCTAATCTAATGTGAAGTAAATAGTCGTTCATTTATTGTATATCGTGCAACCACAGTTCGTTCGTGTGTAGCATTGGACATGTGCACAGGAGAACCAGAGTCGGCGATTGCAGAACCATTACTGGTTGGATTATATTGATTTGGAACGTGTTACCCGGAGAAGAGCATCGTTGATTTCCACTATCGTTTGGGATTCAACCTCGTGAGGATTACAACTCGGGCTGGCCTCGTGGACGGAGGCTGGCTAGCTGTCATCAGTGCTGTCGAGCATTTGGATTACAATTATTGCTTTGCTGCTGATCAAGGGATTTACAAGGACCGACTCCTGTACCTGGAGTCTCTTTATTCCTCATTGAATCAGACTGAGTATCCGAACATTCCTCTACCCTGTAGGCCTCATAACCCCGGAGGGAACCCATTGTCTCCAGGCGGTACCAGCGTTGCCTTATATAGTTGCTATTATAAGACAAGTGGTGTCAACTTAGACCCATTGTAGGATTCCTGCTATTCTTAGTGACTCATGCTATTGACTGACTTTACGCATATTCTTCGCCATACAAGCGCGACCCTAATTCTCATTCTGTAACCTAATGTTGCATAATAATAAAATACCCTCAAATACTATTTCTTTGTCAATGCCGTGTTCTTGTGGGTGTTCACCATCTATATTTGATGTACTGTCTGGCCAGTAATTAAAGTACATAACTAGCAGTGGTTTAATCTATCACAATCTTTAATACAGTCAGGGTTTTGTAACCCCTCAGTTACAATTGGTCCTTCGAGCCGGAGGGTATCAGTGATATATTAATATAATATTAATATTAACATGGCCAGCGGTGAACACTCTCAAAACGGCTCCCCCAAGCTAGAACGCCCGCAGCGCAAACGTCAGCTACCTCCATATCTGGAGGACTTCGCTTTCGTTCTACCCCCTAGCTTATCTAAACAGACGTTAAATACGGATAAAACAGATAGTTTAAGCATGCCCACTCCTATCGACTTGGCGGCCCTGCCAGTAGAGACCCCAGAAAGTTCAAACGAAACTGACTTAGCTCACGGGGGGGACCAAGCGGGACATGACGTGACTATACCTCCAGACAGCGTCACCGGGATAGACCCCGGAGCGCTCCAGGATAAAGAAAGCGCTCCAGGGATAGATCCCGGTGCACAACCAACCCAAGAGCGCGTACCCGAGACAGCCCTCGGCGCGCAACCACGAGAAGAGTACCGCGCTCAAGAGATAGACCTCGGAGCGCGCCAGGAGGACAGGTCTCCCCCAAGCCCTGTCAGCGCCCGATCACCTCCACCAGTGTCATCCCCCAGCGAGGCTGACCAGAGACTGGCGCAAGCCTTGATCGCCACGCTGACAGCTTCAACCGAAAGAGACCGTATCCAGGGTGAGCGCGACCGTCTTCAAGCACAAGCACTTAGTGAGCGCGAACACTCTGCAGCGGAACGAGAGCGCCGCCAAGCGCAACAACAGAGTGAGCGCGAACATTCTGCACTACAAAGAGAACGTCTCCAAGCACAACAACAGAACGAGCGCGAGACCATCAGACTGGAAGAGAGGCGCCTCCAGGCTGAAGAAAACATTCAGCGCGACGGCGCCCACGCGCAACGCGATGCACAGCGCGACACCGCCAATGCACAGCGCGAGATGGAAAGAGACCGGCTGCAGGCGCAGATGGTGGAGCAACTACTCCAGAGGGTGACCCCTCACTCCTCCACCCGGAGCTCCCGGAGATCATCACGACACGGGTCGAGGGCACCTTCCCCTCCACGACAAATCTACACGGGACCCAGCCAGCAGGAAGAACCTGCCTACGTCGCCGAGCCCCCTCCGCAACCAGTCTACACGGGACCCAGCCAGCAGGAAGAACCTGCCTACGTAGCCGAGCCCCCTCCCCGACCGGTCTATACGGTACCCAGCCAACAGGAAGATCCCGCCTACGTCGCCGAGAAACTAACTAGAAGACTCCAGGACCTAGCGGAGGAAGAGGAGGGATATCAAGCCCACCAGCACGAACCCATCTTGGACCAGGAGGCCCAGTACAGCCCCGACCCCAGCCCCGAGCCACTGCGTTACGAACCCCCGACCCAAACCAAGGTTGAGTTTAATACACAGTCAGCACCGAGGAGCAGCACCTGGGGGCCCGGCCTCTGGTACCCACCCAGCACTAACCCACGACCCCACGTACGGGGAGACTCGCCCAGGAGGCCTCTCCCCCTACGCTCATCGGTGTCCCAGCCATCCATGGCATCTTACCTTGGCGCACCGACGTTCCCAGACTTTACGCGCGAGGACAGAGCACAGTACACGGAATTACGCATGTGTTTGGAGACTATGATGTCCGATGTCCACGACGAGTCGTACAAATATGCCATCCTCCTTAAGCATCACAAGGTGCCCAGAGCGCATAACATAGCGCTGGCACATTCCAACTCAAGCACGCCATACTCCGCAGCTCTGGTGGCCCTCGACGCGCGCTATGGACGCATATGGGATTACGTGATCCAAGAAATACGAGATATCGACCGCCTCCCCCCAGCCAAAGACAATAGAGCACTGGATGACCTCTCTATCAAGGTACAATCCCTCGTGGGGATGCTGGGGTCCCAAAAGGAGAAGGGGAGACATGAACTGTATGCAAATTCTAACGTGGAGCGGATACTGGAGAAGCTCCCTCCAGCCCGTCAAGAGCGTTTTCGGCGGCAGAAAGACCACCGTGACCCCAACGGCCCAGAACCATCCCTCCTAGACCTAGCTGATTTCCTCGCCAGGGAGGTCAGCAGTCTACGACTGGACACATTCGTGTGGAGTGACTCTAGCCCTAGAGATGGACCGCGGAGGTTCAATGACAACCGCCGGTCCGTGACAGTTATGCACCAAGCCGAGGTTGAGCCACGGCAGACGAGCCACAACACCCACGTCAAGGAGAAGTGGAAGGCTGTCTGTCAGTACTGTGAAAATGAACATTGGCTGTCTCAATGTGACACCTTCAAGAGGCTGACCGCTGACGAGGTGAGTCAGTGGATCAAAGCGAACCGCCGCTGCTTCCGCTGCGCGCGCAGCCATATGGCAGCTGAGTGCCGCCTAAAGAAATGATGCAGCAAGTGCGACGGCGCCCACCTGGAGGTCCTGCACGACAGCAACAAGCGTCCGCCAGGACAACAAAGTAGGCCCGTCACGGTGATGTACCAGGCCGAGGCGGTGTCACCACAGACCAGTCCTGAAACCACCCCCTGGTGTCCCGACTGTCGCAGCAGACACGGGGACCCACAGTGCCACCCGTACTACCCCGAGTCGGCGCCACCACCGCCGAGTTACAACTCCCCCGCCAGAGAGGAATGGGAGATCGTCTGTACTTACTGCGATGGCGGACACTGGCTGGCACAGTGCGACGAATACAAGACACTGAACCCCGTCCAAATTGATCAGTGGCGTGAGGCGGACCAGGCGGGCGCCGCTCACCGCGCATCACTGTGCGGGGCCCACCAGCGAAGATTAGCCAAACAAGGCAACCGACCAACAGGAGTGCTCCACATAGACCCCAAGCATAGCGGGACCCCCCGAGTGCTCATCAAAGTGGTCAGAGTGCTCCTAAGCTACGAGGACAAGGTCATGGACACTTACGCCGTCCTAGATGATGGGTCTGAAAAGACTCTCCTCCTCGCTTCCGCCGCAGCCCAGTTGGGCCTGCGGGGTACCAAAGAAACAATGACAATCCATACTATTCAGCGAGACCTGAAAACCATAAAGGGCAAGAACGTCTCATTCACGATAGCAGCGGTCGGGCAGCCCGCGAAGCGGTACAGCATTACTAAGGCATTTACAGGCCATGACATAGGCCTGTCAAGCTACAACTACCCCATCCCACAGCTAATGGCGAAGTACGCGCACCTACGCAGACTACCTATACCGCTCATCGATGGCGCCACACCGACCCTGCTCATAGGCTCCGACCACGCGGACCTCCTTGTCCCAATCGAGGCGGCCCACATCGGACCTAAAGGATGCCCAGTCGCGGTTCAGACCCGACTGGGGTGGACGATCCAGGGCCCCCTCTACGGACTTGACAGTCAACCCACGTCTACATGCTGCCTGCACACAAAGGTGAGCGACACAGGCCACTCTCTCGTACAGCCCGTTGAGAGGCTATTGACATTAGACGAGGGGCCTGTGAGAGAACAGTGGGCCCAAGAAGAGGGAGTTCCGAACTCCACCCCCCTCAGCTGCGCTCCAAGCGACGTAGCTGACCTTGAACCCAGCACCCCAAGCTACCTCTTGAGGGGGCGGCCTCCTCAGACGGGGCACCGGAAGAACAAGAGGAACAGACGGAGGATGTGGAGACACAGCCAAGCACAGATCAACCAGTCTCGGGCCCGCTTCCTCCTAAGCGACCTACCATCCCGTCCAGCCCGTCAGAAGTGGGTAAAGGACAGGGACAACCTGAAGGTGGACACAGTCGTTATGATCATGGACCAGTCACTACCCCGAGCTGCGTGGCCGGCCGGCCGCGTAAGCAAAGTGATCACTGGCGTCGATGGGAAGGTCAGAGCGGCAGAAGTTATTGTCCAAGGGCGGACTTACACCCGACCCGTGGCGAGGCTGATAGAGTTGCCAGAGCTCCCTGACTCCCCTGATGACGATCATGACCCACTGACTTTGTAGATTGCCCTACTCCTCACAACAGACATTGAGCAGTTGACTGGACTATTAATCTGTCTCGCTTAACTAATTAGGTGCGGACTAATTAGGAGGCGGCTGTTGTGAAGGGCCAGATTAAAACTGAGAATCTACATTTATTGTTTTATATACATTGTATATTATTTATATATACACGTTATATCCCTTTAAGCCTGCGTGTAAATCATAGTAATATTCACTTCCCTTATAGTAAAGCCCCCTGACGGCGGCGCCAGGCAGTCTCGCACTCAGACAGGTGCAAGGGGCGAGTTTGGGGCAAGTCAGGACATGCCCTTGGCAGTGTATTGATTCAGACCAAAGTGGTTAGGTTTGGAACTAGAAAGCCACTTAAGTATATATGCTGGCGCAGGTGCGCACAGCAGCAGTTTGTCTAAGCAAGCAGTGTGACAAGTTCAGTGTGATTCTAGTGAAGTGAGCAGCAGTGCGTCTAACAGAGCGTGGAGAACCACGTGCAAAGGGAATAGTAAAGTGTCAGAGTTTAATGCAGTAACGTCAAGTTCGACCTAATCTAATGTGAAGTAAATAGTCGTTCATTTATTGTATATCGTGCAACCACAGTTCGTTCGTGTGTAGCATTGGACATGTGCACAGGAGAACCAGAGTCGGCGATTGCAGAACCATTACTGGTTGGATTATATTGATTTGGAACGTGTTACCCGGAGAAGAGCATCGTTGATTTCCACTATCGTTTGGGATTCAACCTCGTGAGGATTACAACTCGGGCTGGCCTCGTGGACGGAGGCTGGCTAGCTGTCATCAGTGCTGTCAAGCATTTGGATTACAATTATTGCTTTGCTGCTGATCAAGGGATTTACAAGGACCGACTCCTGTACCTGGAGTCTCTTTATTCCTCATTGAATCAGACTGAGTATCCGAACATTCCTCTACCCTCTAGGCCTCACAACCCCGGAGGGAACCCATTGTCTCCAGGCGGTACCAGCGTTGCCTTATATTGTTGCTATTATACGACAGGTGGTGTCAACTTAGACCCATCGTAGGATTCCTGCTATTCTTAGTGACTCATGCTATTGACTGACTTTACGCATATTCTTCGCCATACAAGCGCGACCCTAATTCTCATTCTGTAACCTAATGTTGCATAATAATAAAATACCCTCAAATACTATTTCTTTGTCAATGCCGTGTTCTTGTGGGTGTTCACCATCTATATTTGATGTACTGTCTGGCCAGTAATTAAAGTACATAACTAGCAGTGGTTTAATCTATCACAATCTTTAATACAGTCAGGGTTTTGTAACCCCTCAGTTACAACTGCACTTTACCGTTACATTTGTATTCTGGTTGGATGCCAAACTTATTTTTGTTGTACTGTACTTGTGCTGTATGATGACAATACATTTGGATCTAATCTAATCCTGCAAATATTGCATAAAACGCTTGTCGATTGCATAACCAAAGTAAATTGAAAGCTGTTCTTGAACCATTTATAGCACATGCTTGAGTCTGGCCTCTTTTGAAAGGAAACATTCTGAATTACTCTGAGTGCTACTGTAATATAATTACAGAGGGTTGAACACACTGAAATAAAAGTTCTTTTTACTTACGTCTGAATTATTTAGCCTCTTACCGGCTCCAGCTGAGAGGTATTAGCTGAAAAACATAATGGGTCCATATCCCGAAGTCCTATCTACACTGTAAATAATGTGACTAGTGTTTACTTAAAAAAATTAAGGCAACAAAGGGACACGTCATATAATTGAATAGATTTACTTAAAAAAATTAAGGCAACAAAGGGACACGTCATATAATTGAATAGATTTTAATCACATAAGTTTGATTAAAATTTATTGAATAAGTGAACTAAATTTAAATCAAAAACTTAAGTGCATGTTAATAATAATAACAACAGTTAAAATGTGTTGGATAAGGATTTAGTAATAACATGCCAAATCATGAGTTAATATAGCCCAACATTTTAAGTAAATTTAAATCAATTTCCCTTGTGAAATTGAGTTGTACTTGCAAAAAAGAAATTGGCTATATTAACTCATGATTTGGCATGTTATTACTAAATCCAACACATTTTAACTGTTATTATTAATAACATGCACTTAAGTTTTTGGTTTAAATTTAGTTCACTTATTCAATCAATTTTAATCAAACTTATGTGATTAAAATCTATTCAATTATATGATGTGTCTGTTATGGTTTGTAACCGACCCCAATCGCACAACACAAGACAGGTATGAGAGTAAGCCAAAACAGGGCAAATCTTTATTATAGAACAAAAGGCGGAACAGTCCCTTTACAAAAAACACTAGAGTCAAGGAAAACTGGAAAATGCGGCACTGTGCCTTTAAGAGGCGAACAGGCTAAGGGACTAGG
This sequence comes from Notolepis coatsorum, assembly GCF_963971535.1. Taxonomy (NCBI): domain Eukaryota; kingdom Metazoa; phylum Chordata; class Actinopteri; order Aulopiformes; family Paralepididae; genus Notolepis; species Notolepis coatsorum. The sequence continues at coordinate 25,052,143 of NC_140166.1, forward strand.
GCTAAAGGACAGGGCCAGGGCTAAATGTCAAGGACCAGGACCAGGGGCACTGGAGAGGGGAACAGGGGAGAACACAAAAACACTAGAGTCAAGGAAATAAGGAAAATGCGGCACTGTGCCTTTAAGAGGCGAACAGGCTAAGGGACTAGGGCTAAGGGACAGGGCCAGGGCTAAATGTCAAGGACCAGGACCAGGGGCACTGGAGAGGGGAACAGGGGAGAACACTAGAGTCAAGGAAAACTGAAAAATGTGGCACTGTGCCTTTAAGAGGCGAACAGGCTAAGGGACTAGGGCTAAAGGACAGGGCCAGGGCTAAATGTCAAGGACTAGGACCAGGGGCACTGGAGAGGGGAACAGGGGAGAACACAAAACACTAGAGTCAAGGAAATAAGGAAAATGCGGCTCTGTGCCTTTAAGAGGCGAACAGGCTAATGGACTAGGGCTAAGGGACAGGGCCAGGGCTAAATGTCAAGGACCAGGACCAGGGGCACTGGAGAGGGGAACAGGGGAGAACACAAAACACTAGAGTCAAGGAAAACTGGAAAATGCGGCACTGTGCCTTTAAGAGGTGAACAGACTAAGGGACTAGGGCTAAAGGACTGGGCCAGGGCTAAATGTCAAGGACTAGGACCAGGGGCACTGGAGAGGGGAACAGGGGAGAACACAAAACACTAGAGTCAAGGAAATAAGGAAAATGTGGCACTGTGCCTTTAAGAGGCGAACAGGCTAAGGGACAGGGCTAAGTGTCAGGGACAAAGGCTAAGGGCCAGGGCTACGGGCAGGGGCTGCTTACAGGGATGAGGACAGGGTTCCGACGGCGGAGGCCTGGCAAGGGGACAGGGACCCGACGGCGGGGGCCGGGCACGGAGACAGGGGCCCGACAGCGGAGGCCGGGCACGGAGGCAGGGGCCCGACGGCGGAGGCCTGTCACGGGGACAGGGGCCCGACGGCGGAGGCCTGGTACGGAGACAGGGGCCCGACAGCGGGGGCCGGGCACGGAGACAGGGGCCCGACGGCGGAGGCCTGTCACGGGGACAGGGGCCCGACGGCGGAGGCCTGGTACGGAGACAGGGGCCCGACAGCGGGGGCCGGGCACGGAGACAGGGGCCCGACGGCGGAGGCCTGTCACGGGCCAGGGGCCCGACGGCGGAGGCCTGGTACGGAGACAGGGGCCCGACAGCGGGGGCCGGGCACGGAGACAGGGGCCCGACGGCGGAGGCCTGTCACGGGGACAGGGGCCCGACGGCGGAGGCCTGGTACGGAGACAGGGGCCTGACAGCGGAGGCCAGGGGGAAAAGGCGCCATCCTCCCGTGGAATTAGGGATCGATGACGTGCCGGCTTGACGTCTGGAGTGGGAACACTGGCAACCTCCCATAGAGAATTAGAGAGCGAAGGCGGTGTCCCACTCCAGGCACGGAGATCCTCTTCCTCCTCCTCGGGGGGGCCGGGCACGGAGACTTGACTTGACTTGACTTGAGACAGGGGCCCGACAGCGGAGGCCGGGGGGAAGAGGCGCCATCCTCCCGTGGAAATAGGGAGCGATGACGCGCCGGCTTGACGTCTGGAGTGGGAACACTGGCAACCTCCCGTAGAGAATTAGAGAGCGAAGGCGGTGTCCCACTCCAGGCACAGAGATCCTCTTCCTCCTCCTCGGGGGGCCGGGCATGGAGACTTGACTTGACTTGAGACAGGGGCCCGACAGCGGAGGCCGGGGGGAAGAGGCGCCATCCTCCCGTGGAAATAGGGAGCGATGACGCGCCGGCTTGACGTCTGGAGTGGGAACACTGGCAACCTCCCGTAGAGAATTAGAGAGCGAAGGCGGTGTCCCACTCCAGGCACGGAGATCCTCTTCCTCCTCCTCGGGTGCTGCAGACGGGCAGCGCAGAACACAGGGGTCCCAGGGGACCGGGGCGAAGAGATGCCATCCTCCCGTGGAAAATAGGGAGCGATGACGCGCCGGCTTGACGTCTGGAGTGGGAACACTGGAAAACCTCCCGTAGAGAATTAGAGAGCGAAGACGGTGTCCCACTCCAGGCAAACGGCGACAGGTGGTGATGGCTGGCACGTCGTCTCACGCCGGAGACGCGGCAGGTGATGGTAACGTACAGGATGGTAACGTACAGAACTCCATGAACACAGAGTGAACACAGATACAGAACGACCCGACCAGGACTGGAAGGGAGGTCCAGGTATATAAAGCCCTCTGGGGCGCTAATCATAAACTATGACAGCTGCGTAAAGGTAGTCCAAGGGTGGGGGCTGGTGAAGAGTAGAGGAGAGTAAATCATCGCAAGGGTGGGGGCTGGTGAGGGAGAGTAGACAGGGAAAAGTTCAGGGAACAGGCGAATCCTCACAGTACCTCCCCCTACACGGGAGCCACCGGGCGACCGAAACACTACCATGACGGGGCAGAACACTAACATGACGGTCAGAACACTAACATGATGGGGCAGAACACTAACATGACGGGGCAGAACACTAACATGACGGTCAGAAGACTACCATGACGGGTCAGAACACTACGTAATCAGACAGCGGGGCAGGGGACAAGACAAGGCAACAAACAAAAAAAAACTGGGCCATGCTAGCAGGGGAAGCTACACCTAAAGTGGGGCTAGCAGAGGGACTGGGTAGCTGCCAGAGCATTGCTAGCTACAGGGCCTATGCTAGCTGTACTGCTACATTAGCATAGAGGCTGCGCTAGCTGCCGGAGCTAGGCTAGCAGACAGGGCTGGACTAGCAAAGGAGAACAAGCTAGCTGGAAGGACAGTCCTAGCTGTGGGGAACAGGGTAGCTAAAAGGGGAGCTAACGAGGCTAATAGGGGAGCTAACAGGGGAGTCAACAGGGGAACTAACAGGGGAACTAACAGGGGAACTAACAGGGGAACTAACAGGGGAACTAGAGGGAGCTAGAGTGGGTTAGAGGGAACTAGAGGGAACTAACAGGGGCTAACTCACATACACTGTCTGTGCTGGCTGGGGTCATCGACGGGTCGGGTCGTACTGTTATGGTTTGTAACCGACCCCAATTGCACAACACAAGACAGGTATGAGAGTAAGCCAAAACAGGGCAAATCTTTATTATAGAACAAAAGGCGGAACAGTCCCTTTATGGGAGAACACAAAAAACACTAGAGTCAAGGAAAACTGGAAAATGCGGCACTGTGCCTTTAAGAGGCAAACAGGCTAAGGGACTAGGGCTAAAGGACAGGGCCAGGGCTAAATGTCAAGGACCAGGACCAGGGGCACTGGAGAGGGGAACAGGGGAGAACACAAAAACACTAGAGTCAAGGAAATAAGGAAAATGCGGCACTGTGCCTTTAAGAGGCGAACAGGCTAAGGGACTAGGGCTAAGGGACAGGGCCAGGGCTAAATGTCAAGGACCAGGGGCACTGGAGAGGGGAACAGGGGAGAACACTAGAGTCAAGGAAAACTGGAAAATGCGGCACTGTGCCTTTAAGAGGCGAACAGGCTAAGGGACTAGGGCTAAAGGACAGGGCCAGGGCTAAATGTCAAGGACTAGGACCAGGGGCACTGGAGAGGGGAACAGGGGAGAACACAAAACACTAGAGTCAAGGAAATAAGGAAAATGCGGCTCTGTGCCTTTAAGAGGCGAACAGGCTAATGGACTAGGGCTAAGGGACAGGGCCAGGGCTAAATGTCAAGGACCAGGACCAGGGGCACTGGAGAGGGGAACAGGGGAGAACACAAAACACTAGAGTCAAGGAAAACTGGAAAATGCGGCACTGTGCCTTTAAGAGGTGAACAGGCTAAGGGACTAGGGCTAAAGGACTGGGCCAGGGCTAAATGTCAAGGACTAGGACCAGGGGCACTGGAGAGGGGAACAGGGGAGAACACAAAACACTAGAGTCAAGGAAATAAGGAAAATGCGGCACTGTGCCTTTAAGAGGCGAACAGGCTAAGGGACAGGGCTAAGTGTCAGGGACAAAGGCTAAGGGCCAGGGCTACGGGCCAGGGCTGCTTACAGGGATGAGGACAGGGTTCCGATGGCGGAGGCCTGGCAAGGGGACAGGGACCCGACGGCGGGGGCCGGGCACGGAGACAGGGGCCCGACAGCGGAGGCCGGGCACGGAGGCAGGGGCCCGACGGCGGAGGCCTGTCACGGGGACAGGGGCCCGACGGCGGAGGCCTGTCACGGGGACAGGGGCCCGACAGCGGAGGCCTGGTACGGAGACAGGGGCCCGACAGCGGAGGCCGGGGGGAAGAGGCGCCATCCTCCCGTGGAAATAGGGAGCGATGACGCGCCGGCTTGACGTCTGGAGTGGGAACACTGGCAACCTCCCGTAGAGAATTAGAGAGCGAAGGCGGTGTCCCACTCCAGGCATGGAGATCCTCTTCCTCCTCCTCGGGGGGGCCGGGCACGGAGACTTGACTTGACTTGACTTGAGACAGGGGCCCGACAGCGGAGGCCGGGGGGAAGAGGCGCCATCCTCCCGTGGAAATAGGGAGCGATGACGCGCCGGCTTGACGTCTGGAGTGGGAACACTGGCAACCTCCCGTAGAGAATTAGAGAGCGAAGGCGGTGTCCCACTCCAGGCACGGAGATCCTCTTCCTCCTCCTCGGGGGGCCGGGCACGGAGACTTGACTTGACTTGACTTGAGACAGGGGCCCGACAGCGGAGGCCGGGGGGAAGAGGCGCCATCCTCCCGTGGAAATAGGGAGCGATGACGCGCCGGCTTGACGTCTGGAGTGGGAACACTGGCAACCTCCCGTAGAGAATTAGAGAGCGAAGACGGTGTCCCACTCCAGGCAAACGGCGACAGGTGGTGATGGCTGGCACGTCGTCTCACGCCGGAGACGCGGCAGGTGATGGTAACGTACAGGATGGTAACGTACAGAACTCCATGAACACAGAGTGAACACAGATAACGAACGACCCGACCAGGACTGGAAGGGAGGTCCAGGTATATAAAGCCCTCTGGGGCGCTAATCATAAACTATGACAGCTGCGTGAAGGTAGTCCAAGGGTGGGGGCTGGTGAAGAGTAGAGGAGAGTAAATCATCGCAAGGGTGGGGGCTGGTGAGGGAGAGTAGACAGGGAAAAGTTCAGGGAACAGGCGAATCCTCACAGTGTCCCTTTGTTAACAATTTTTTTTAAGTAAACACTATACACATTATTTACAACACATGGCAATTCTTATTTACCTGCTCTAATGAATAATGCAAATGTGTTTTAATTGGCATTATAGGACTTCAATAACACTGAATGTCACTGTTCCCATAATTTCTTCATTTCTATACCCAATATCATGTCTTCTTGCGGTGCTTGGTTTACTTGAATTGGGTCAACAGATTACCATGCATATTAAAAAGAATACCAGGTAAACATGTATTATGCAAAATCAAAACATTTTATTGCAAGTTTATTGCAAGTTTAAACATAAAAATTAAGCACAACATAACCCCACACCCCCCACTTGACCTTGCTTCCCCTCACCCCCACCCCAACACTTGACCTTTCTTAAGCCAGTAGCTTATTCTTGAGGTTGGTAACTTTTGGAGACAGCCTTGTCCAATCCAGCTCCAGGAAGAGTTTCTGGAAGACTTCGAATGTGTACCTGAGACCAAAGAGAGGAAGAAAACCAATGTCAGGTGCTTAAAATGAAATGGACAACAGTCTCACAACATTGTAAATGCCCCAACACTTGACCTTGCCTTTACCTACTTCCTTACTGTTCATTGACTAGTTCAGCTTTTAACACCATAACCCCCCATACTAGTCACCAAACTCGGGGACATTCACATATTTTCAGAGTACATAATTATGAAATGAGTTTGTGTTTTGTTGTCTCACGCACACACGTGTGTTGTGTGTAATTACCTTCCATGGTCCAGTAATTATTATTAGAACTCCGAGCACCAAAACTTTGCAATTGGTTATGAATCCAAACCAGTGGAGTTCTCAATAAGCTGGTCAAATAAGAGTCCATCTCAAAATAAACAGAAATTAACCAAATACAATTTGAAAACTATTTTCCAACCAGGTGCCCCACATTAACCAGCCGCCAACTGTGTATTTAAAAGGTCTGCAACTATTTCATACTCTTTGTTGTAGAGAGAATGACAAGCGAACAATACCTGCTGTATATTTCATATAAGCAATGATATTCCAGCAGTTTGACCACAACATCCCTGAGAATATTAGCAAACAGAAAAGTCATTGAAGAGTACCTCAAGTAGGATAGCCTTCAACCTCATCCCCACGGCACCACCCTTGGACTGGAAGAGGGCCAACAGCTTGGGAGTGTATTCATCCAGCTTGGACATGAACTGTGATTCAAGGTGCACCATTGTGATTCTTTGAAACTCATCCTGGAGCTGAAAGACAAAAAGGAACATTGAAGCCTCAAATGGTACAAGTACATTTCTAAAAACTGTATAACCATGAAATAAATAAAAACACAAAATCCATCCTCCTCACCATCACTGGCCTCTGGTAGGCCTACATCGCAATGGTCAACAGTCTGATTATGGTGACTCGCAAACACGTCTTGCTTAAAATCACTCAAAGAATAGCCTATATGGCTTCTGTTTTTGTGTTTGAGAAATGTATTGTATATATTTGTGCAAAAGTCACAACCTTTAAATACACAAAAAACAGTTTCGTGCCTCTTCAGATGCCTTCCAATATGCTGAAAGTAGTCCTTCACTGTAGTACAATGGCGACTGCAAACTAAACACTTAAAATTAATAATTCCTAGCCTTGAACTTTCTCCTGCTGCATGGTATCTGGATAAATGTGTGCGAAGGGCACCCTGTGTTTTGAATGTGCAAGGACAACCGTCATGTAGACATGGCTGGGGTTGTGCACTACCGAATGTTGCGTGTTGTAGTCTGTAATGCTTCAGTAGATTCCTCCTTGTAGTAGACAATGATTTGCAGATCTTACAGTTCCACCTCATAGTCCAAGCCTATGAAAAGGAAAAAAGTAATAAATTTACATACCCAAGTAAATGGAAGATTGTGCCACTTCTACAAGAAATATTTGCATGTTCACAAAAAGAAAATAGGAAAATTACACCGTGTTGTGGCTGATAATGTTATAGCTTAGCTAGCACTATAGCTAGTTAGCAAGAACTGGTTGGCTAATATAGGCTAGCTAGCTAGCATGCGAGCCGACAGCATGGTGCCTGGCTGTTGCCACATTTTAATCTTAACAGGTGGGTTACCGTGTCGGGCCTGTGCACTGAACACACACACAAATCGCGGCACTTTGCGAGCGTCTAGAGGCTCTGGTTGCATTTTTCGCCCAACATATAAATACTGTTCGAAAGATCTATTTTTTTGCCGTTCTAATGCAACCTCACTCTACCAATTCCGTGCCTCGGTTCTCGAGTTATATGACGATGTCAGGCGAGCGTCTTTTTAGCAAGAACTGGTTGGCTAGTATAGGCTAGCTAGCTAGCATGCGAGCCGACAGCATGGTGCCTGGCTGTTGCCACGTTTTAATCTTAACAGGTGGGTTACCGTGTCGGGCCTGTGCACTGAACACACACACAAGTCGCGGCACTTTGCGAGCGTCTAGAGGCTCTGGTTGCATTTTTCGCCCAACATTGGCTAGCTATAGCAAGCATGCAAGCCACAGACGCATTAGCGAACTAAGATAAGATAGTGAAGGGGGAGTCGGAATTGCATGCACTCTCCTACAACAGTCGGTAAAACATTTTCTCCTGAAATGTAAAACTTAATAAGCTACTTTTAACAGCATGTTACATGAATAAAAACATAGTGGTACTGCATTCACTGGAGAACAGGCAACAGATTAAATGTACTCGTAATTATTACTCACCTGGGTCCGTGTGCATGTGTACCAGTGCCACACTCGCTGTCTTTGGATATAATGGCAATAGCATGATCCTTGCATGTGATTGGCCGCATCATCCACGTGCATGGTGTCAAAATAAAGTCCCATTAGTTGGACGAAAGTGCCAGGTGATTAAAACCAAAGACATCCTAATGAGTAAAATCTATCAATTTTCTGCATCTCTGACATTGGTGATAAAATATAATTAAATTCGACTCAATGTATCACAGCTAATTTTATTCAACTAAAATTGTGTAAAATGCAATTAATAAATTGTTCAAATTAGTTGAATTCAGCCCAATTTTATTGCGTACGGCACATAGTCTTTTTTATTATGTATAAGTTACTAATAATTATTTAATAAATATTAATTAACCCCAATCCAAGTTTTTTGAGTGTAGTACAGGTCCAAAGTGATAACAATACCACAGAAAATGTTTTTGTAATGGTATACAGGTATGTTTATCCAAAATGGCCATTGGCACCAATTCATTAATTAATTGGCTACAAAATTGGTCAATCATTTTCACCATCAGAGGTGATTGGTCCGGTCACTGGGAGGCGAAACCGATGGTGGTAACTTTTTCGAAACTGACACTTATTGGCTGTTTGGTCTTATAACCTGGAATTGGAAGCGCGTAATAGATCAAATAGGGTGTCAATAAAACGGTGGCCATCTTAGCTTTCAACCAATGTATTGGTTCAGATACACTAAAACAGCGGGACGCCGTCAAACGAGGGCAAATGTGCTGCGAAGCCTCTTTTATTAAACATTTTAAAACAGCTGTCTACCAGGTGTAGGTTGAGCTGTCTACCAGGTGTAGGTTGATCTGTCTACCAGGTGTAGGTTGATCTGTCTATCAGGTGTAGGTTGATCTGTCTACCAGGTGTAGGTTGAGCTGTACCAGGTGTAGGTTGAGCTGTCTACCAGGTGTAGGTTGAGCTGTCTACCAGGTGTAGGTTGGTGTTCGATTTTACATTTCCATTTTACATTTTGTCATTTAGCTGACGCTTTTATCCAAAGCGACTTACAAGTTCTGTACGACAAGTCAGCAGGAAGGGTACAACTCTTTCAGCTGAGTAACAATGATCAAACAGTGCTGAAACTTGGGTGCTGCAGTATTGAGTGCATAGACATAAGACATAGTAGTATAGTAAGAGGAGTGCATGGTAGTATAGGACAGTAAGAAGGTTAGTTTTCTTTCATTTCAGATATTGATTGAAGAAGTGTGTTTTTAGTCAACGGCGGAAGATTGGTTGTGTTCCGGCTGTCCTAACTGGTGGGAAGTTCGTTCCACCATTGTGGAGCAAGGACTGAGAATAGGCGGCTTCTCTTTGATGACCCTCCCTGAGCTCGGATAAGAGTAGGTCTGACTCTGAGGCGGCCATAGGATGTAGAGCGGAGGGGTCTTGAGGGTGTGTAGTTAGAGACCATTGACCGGAGGTAGGCGGGAGCCGTTTCCTTCGCCGCGCGATATGCCAGATCGAAGCGGATTCGTGCGGCGATGGGGAGCCAGTGCAGCCAGTTCCACAGTTGTACACACCTCTATATCTAATCGAATACTGCCCCTTGTTGGTATGACGGAAAGGAAGACCATCACATCACATCCATCACTAATCCGAAGCGTCAACTAGGGACGTGACGGGACAGGGGGAGGGGTGACACTGTCTCTATGTGTGTGTTAATGTTTAGCGAGGGTTGAGATACGAGGAGTAAACACACAGGAGAGGATCCGTCTCCTGCGGCCCATTGTGTCGGTCCAGTCGTCCCCCCTGTGGGTCCACTCCCTGTGTGTCCACACCGCTGTCCGCTTGATAAGCAGGGCAACAATTGGAGCAGGCAGGGAGTGTAGCTACTGGCCCAAAACAAAGGCATCAATCACCTTATCCAAACTCACAATGTCTACGTTCTCCTTATGGTCCACTGAGAAGGGCTGCCGTGAACCCCCCACCACACACACACGCGCACGCACGCACGCACGCACACACACACACACACAGACAGACAGACAGACAGACAGACAGACAGACACACACACACACACACACACACACACACACACACACACACACACACACACACACACACACACACACACACACACACACACACACACACACACACACACACACACACACACACACACACACACACACACACACACACACACACACACACACACACACACACACACCTCTTTACGGCCAAGCCGACAAACAGCTCTAGACTTATCAGAGAAGGAGATAATTGTTCCCACTGTGTTAAGAGGTTATCTGTGGAGGTGAAGTATATGACCAGATGTCTCTTCCTTAGCGTACACTGTCGTCCAACTGCTGCTAGCTGTTTGTCTCACTCCTGAAGACCGCTCTGACCGGAGACGTCTCAGAGCTGTTCTCAGATCTGCTCAAACCTTACAAAAAAGTGTTCCTTCTAGTTTGATGGTATTATCAGTTTTACCACGGTACCGCCATGGTAAAAGTACATGCGTCGGCCTTAATGTACTTAAATAATACCATGGTAATTCCACATATTCACAATCAGTGATGAGTATTTATTTATTTACTTTATTATAGTGGGTACATATATTTAAATGTATAAAGAATAGTGCATAAGTGTAGATATGTGTATGTATATATGTATTGTGACTTTGAAATATGTATATTCACAATCACTGAGTAGTAGAGAAGGGGTAGGATTAAACAAGTGTATACTTATTCCTACTCCTTTTCAGATACAGTATGTTAGGTTAATATTGTTTATTCGTTTGAACTATTTTGGTTTGTTCTTGCCTTTTATTAGTTTCTTTTTTATTTCGTATGTGCTTACATTTTCCACATGTTCAAAATAAATATTCAATTAAATTCAATCAATACCATAGAATAATCCAATTTAAACCAAGATACCCAGAGTATATGTCAGCAGTTTGTGCTTAAATAATACCACGGTATAATCCAATTCAAACCCTGATGTTGATGGTATCGATAGACCGGAAAATGATTGAAATACCATGATACCTTTTTCTGAAATACCACAATCGATGCATCACGTAGACAGTAACCGTGTAATATCCGAGGCTATAGGCCTCTCGTGACTCTATTTCAATACCGAGACATGCCAGAGCGGCGGGGGAGGGGGTTAATACGCAGACAGTCAATCATATTTACAGCCAGATTAAGACGTACACATGAATGACTCTAGACTGAATACATTCGTGTCTCTACGAGGGGAGCATTCCTACTTTTATGGCGTCTCTGGCTTTATTTAAAGTTTGGGAGGTGTAATAAAACCTTATCTCTTGCTTTCTCCGTGGACAACTTGGCTCTAAGCTGCCGTCTCTCTGGGGCTGCCTAAGTGTCTGTTTGCCTCCCCGCTCCATAAATGTGAGATCTGATTTGCTTAGCATGAGAACAAATCAATAGAAAGCAGCCCTGCACTGCCTAATGATGGACGAGGAGAACCTTGTACGGAGATCAAAGATGCTGACACGAGGAGATGAAGAAGTGACTTGAAGGCCTGTTGGATGATGAGCTAGGAATAGAGAGAGTCTTTACTGGTGCTGAAGGTGACTCAGCACATTGTATTAGAGAGAGAGCGAGTCTTTACTAGTGCTGAAGGTGACTCAGCACATTGTATTAGAGAGAGTCTTTACTAGTGCTGAAGGTGACTCAGCACATTGTATTAGAGAGAGTCTTTACTAGTGCTGAAGGTGACTCATCACATTGTATTATAGAGAGAGTATTTACTGGTGCTGAACGTGACTCAGCACAATGTATTAGATAGAGTCTTTACTAGTGCTGAAAGTGACTCAGCACATTGTATTAGAGAGAGTATTTACTAGTGCTGAAGGTGACTCAGCACATTGTATTAGAGAGAGTATTTACTAGTGATGAAGGTGACTCAGCACATTGTATTAGAGAGCGTATTTACTAGTGATGAAGGTGACTCAGCACATTGTATTAGAGAGAGTATTTTACTAGTGATGAAGGTGACTCAGCACATTGTATTAGAGAGAGAGTCTTTACTGGTGCTGAACGTGACTCAGCACATTGTATTAGAGAGAGTCTTTACTGGTGCTGAAGGTGACTCAGCACATTGTATTAGAGAGAGTCTTTACTGGTGCTGAAGGTGACTCAGCACATTGTATTAGAAAGTCTTTACTAGTGCTGAAGGTGACTCAGCACATTGTATTAGAGAGAGAGAGAGGAGAGAGAGGAGAGAGAATAGAGAGAGAGGAGAGAGAGGAGAGAGAGAGAGAAGAGAGAGAGAGAGAGAGAGAGAGAGAGAGAGAGAGAGAGAGAGAGAGAGAGAGAGGAGAGAGAGTCTTTACTGGTGCTGAAGGTGACTCAGCACATTTGTATTAGAGAGAGTATTTACTAGTGCTGAGGTGACTCAGCACATTGTATTAGAGAGAGTATTTACTAGTGCTGAAGGTGACTCAGCACATTGTATTAGAGAGTCTTCACTAGTGCTGAAGGTGACTCAGCACATTGTATTAGAGAGAGTCTTTACTAGTGCTGAAGGTGACTCAGCACATTGTCATAATTTCAAAGGTTGAACAAAGCCGCCCGTCGGTTTGAAAATGATAGAAACCCGACGCAGCCTTTTGATCCGACTCCCGTCAAGGATCTTTCATTGCCTTGTAACTTTCCTTTGTGTGTTCGGTGTGTTTGGTGTGTTTGGTGTAGACAGAAGAAGGAGGAAACAACGTTCCAGAGCTCAGCTGAGAGTTCAATGTCTTCACCGCCGCCATTGTGGGACACAATGTGAATTCAAATCTAATCAGCTTACTGGAAAAACAACTAATTAGCCAAACCCGCACCCCCCCCCCCCCCTAACGACCTGGTGACAAACGCACACTGTGAGACCCAGAGCAAATAAATACTGGGAGCTAACATGTCTTCCTCTCTCTGTTCCCTTATCTCAGCCTGGGTGAAGACAAAGGTTTAGAGACTGTTGTGTCAGAGCAAAGTCTCTGTGTGTGTGTGTGTGTGTGTGTGTGTGTGTGTGTGTGTGTGTGTGTGTGTGTGTGTGTGTGTGTGTGTGTGTGTGTGTGTGTGTGTGTGTGTGTGTGGTGTGTGTGTGTGTGTGTGTGTGTGTGTGTGTGTGTGTGTGTGTGTGTGTGTGTGTGTGTGTGTGTGTGTGTGTGTGTGTGTGTGTGTGTGTGTGTGTGTGTGTGTGTGTGTGTGTGTTTTCGGACTGTGGTCTACAGAAGGAAGCGTGTCTTCTAAATCTAATACGACCAAAACCAATAAAGGGTCTATCTGTCTGTCCGCCTTCTCAATTAAACCGCTACATACAGTATACTGTGCCCAGGACAAAGCTCAAATCTATGGGGGAACGTGTTTTCTTAGCACTGGGTCCACGACTGTGGAATCAGCTCCCAGAAACAATTATGGCCTCAGACTCCATTACCTCGGATGTTTTTAAATCAAAACTGAAGACACATCTCTTTTTTCTAGGGCCCTTATGTGTTTTCCTTGGCCATTCTATTGTTTTAATTGATCTACTTTTTAATGTTTTATTATGATGAATATTTTTATTTGTATTTAGTATGCCATGTTAAAGCGCCTTGAGATTACATTGTATTTTAAATCATGCCCTAGAAATCAAATTCATTATTATTATTATTATTATTATTATTATTATTATTATTATTATTATTATTATTATTATTATTATTATTATTATTATTATTATTATTATTATTATTATTATTATTATTATTATTATTATTATTATTATTATTATTATTATTATTATTATTATTATTATTATTATTATTATTATTATTATTATTATTATTATTATTATTATTATTATTATTATTATTATTATTATTATTATTATTATTATTATTATTATTATTATTATTATTATTATTATTATTGTTATTATTATATTTTTATTATTATTATTATTATTATTATTATTATTATTATTATTATTATTATTATTATTATTATTATTATTATTATTATTATTATTATTATTATTATTATTATTATTATTATTATTATTATTATTATTATTATTATTATTATTATTATTATTATTATTACAAGTGTGGTAAAATTGGCTATTACAATATACACTACACGCTTTCAGATTTGGTACGGCACGGCACGGTGGTGTAGTGGTTAACACTGTCGCCTCACAGCAAGAAGGTCCAGGGTTTGATTCCCGCTTGGGGACCAGGTTTCCATGATGCCAGGTACCCAGGTGGGGTATCTCCCAGGCCTTTCTGTGTGGAGTTTGCATGTTCTCCCCGTGCTCGCAAGGGTTTCCCCCCTGATAAGATAAACCCAATGGAAAAACATGCACAACAACAGATCGCTAACGCTGTGGCGTCCTTGACGAAGACGGGCAGGAGCACTTGGATTGGTCCCCGGGCGCGGCCCTCGCCGACGCATGTCTGCTCCCGGCTGCCCTTGGGGGGAAGGACGACGGGATGGGTTAAGCGCAGAGACGAATCGCATCGGCGATCCTACAAAGACAATGCATGCGTGTGTGTGTGTGTGTGTGTGTGTGTGTGTGTGTGTGTGTGTGTGTGTGTGTGTGTGTGTGTGTGTGTGTGTGTGTGTGTGTGTGTGTGTGTGTGTGTGTGTGTGTGTGTGTGTGTGTGTGTGTGTGTGTGTGTGTGCTAACCGCTAAAACATTGAGGATAATTGCATGCCAGTTAAAGACCTCTGAACAGGTCCTGCATTATTATTACTTCAGATTTGGTTGTCAGTCTACACCAGGTCTCAGTCTACACATGCTGGTTGCTTCAGCAGACTGAAAGCCAGCTGCAGTCTCCAGTATACGCAGCACACTCCATTAGTGGGTTTTATGAAAAGCATCTTAGCCACCCCCCCCCCCCCCCCACTCCTGACGACGGAAATGTATTATGCACATTATTGCGTACACACACGCTACCCTGCAGACCATGCTCTTAAGCCTTGTTCTCCCTCAAAAAGAGAAGACTCAAAAACGTCTCAATGTTGTTAATTTTAAACATGAAGGTGCACATTCTAAACCACTCTAGTCCTCTCACCACCCGTTTGTTCAGCATCTCTTCTCATTTCCCATGCGTGTGGTAAAAAACTATTCTATTGGCTGATAGATTCTGAACTATAATAAGGTCACCTGAAGTAATTTCAAATTCAATATTTGAGATATAAAATATGGGTCATTCGCTAATGATGGAGCGTTCATTCTCAAATGTATTTTCTAGACTGGATGTCATTTAATTTCACTAGAAGGAAATCCTCTTCCTGAAAGAGAATCAAACTCAATACAGGAAACTCCCCATTAAACCGATGTGATGGTGTGTTCAGCCACTCCCTTGTTGTCGAGAGATAACAGTTTACAGTTTTCGAGTTTACCACCAGGAGGTTGCACTCAAATGGCCGACCAAGGCTATTAACCAAGTTTACAAATTGTGATTTATCAGTGACCTTTCGACTTTTGTAGTGCAGACATACCTTTTTTATGTTTCATGAGACATCCCCGGAATATTGATTTTACACTGGAATTCCTAAAAGTTGAACAAACCACCTGCAAGAAAATGTTTACCTTGGATCTGATTGGTCCTGACTTTCTGACCATGACACCTAAATGCTATCACCTTGTAATTGGTCACATGATACATTTCTTTATTACTGGATTATTATTATATATATTCTTTATATTTCTTTATTACTGGATTAACACACCATGACAGCAACAAGGAAGTATCAGGAATGCTGGTTTAAATATTGTATCCAAGATCATTGGTTGACTGAAACCCCATGTGATTGGAATGAGCGTGCTCATTGGACAACTTCTGCAATACGTATGTGGCAGGAAGTGAGTACAAGGGGAAAAGCTAGATCTTGAGTTCTGATTTATTGTTTTTATTTCAATATCATGTATTCGAGGTGTTAGGAGACATACAAATGTATACTGTATTTTAAAATAAATACATAAACCCTAGATCATAAATACAAAGTGCATTGTTTTTTTCTTTCATGGTTTACAAATAAAAATTGACACAGAAAAGTATGTCCTGTAACACAGTTATGTTGTATCCTGGACAGGCTCCAGTATGTGCATAACTCAGCTGCCAGGGTTCTCACCCACACCAAGCCCTGGCAGCACACCACCCTCATACACCTCCACTGGCTCTCAGTCAAGTCCTGTATCTCATATAAGATCCTCATCCTTACTTACAAATCCCTCCATGCCCTTGCTGCCCAGTACCTATCTGACCTCCTCCACCCCTACACCCCCTCCACGCCACCCAGTACCTATCTGACCTCCTCCACCCCTCCACGCCCCCCAGTACCTATCTGACCTCCTCCACCCCCTCCATGCCCCCCAGTACCTATCTGACCTCCTTCACCCCTACACCCCCTCCATGCCCCCAGTACCTATCTGACCTCCTCCACCCCTACACCCCCTCCATGCCCCCCAGTACCTATCTGACCTCCTTCACCCCTACACCCCCTCCATGCCCCCAGTACCTATCTGACCTCCTCCACCCCTACACCCCCTCCATGCCCCCCAGTACCTATCTGACCTCCTCCACCCCTACACCCCCTCCATGCCCCCAGTACCTATCTGACCTCCTCCACCCCTACACCCCCTCCATGCCCCCAGTACCTATCTGACCTCCTCCACCCCTACACCCCCTCCACGCCCCCCAGTACCTATCTGACCTCCTCCACCGCTACACCCCCTCCAAGCCCCCCAGTACCTATCTGACCTCCTCCACCCCTACACCCCCTCCAAGCCCCCCAGTACCTATCTGACCTCCTCCACCCCTACACCCCCAGTACCTATCTGACCTCCTCCACCCCTACACCCCCAGTACCTATCTGACCTCCTCCACCCCTACACCCCCTCCATGCCCCCAGTACCTATCTGACCTCCTCCACCCCTACACCCCCTCCATGCCCCCAGTACCTATCTGACCTCCTCCACCCCTACACCCCCTCCACGCCCCCCAGTACCTATCTGACCTCCACCCCTCCAAGCCCCCCAGTACCTATCTGACCTCCTCCAACCCTCCATGCCCCCCAGTACCTATCTGACCTCCTCCACCCCTACACCCCCTCCATGCCCCCCAGTACCTATCTGACCTCCTCCACCCCTACACCCCCTCCATGCCCCCCAGTACCTATCTGACCTCCTCCAACCCTCCATGCCCCCCAGTACCTATCTGACCTCCTCCACCCCTACACCCCCTCCATGCCCCCCAGTACCTATCTGACCTCCTCCACCCCTACACCCCCTCCATGCCCCCCAGTACCTATCTGACCTCCTCCAACCCTACACCCCCCCATGCCCCCCCCAGTACCTATCTGACCTCCTCCACCCCTACACCCCCTCCATGCCCCCAGTACCTATCTGACCTCCTCCACCCCTACACCTCCTCCATGCCCACCAGTACCTATCTGACCCCTCCACCCCTCCATGCCCCCCCAGTACCAGAGCAACAGTCAGTCAGAGAAGAGCGCTATATAAATCCAATCCATTATTATTATTTATCTGACCTCCTCCACCCCTCCACCCCCTCCACGCCCCCCAGTACCTATCTGACCTCCTCCACCCCTACACCCCCTCCACGCCCCCCAGTACCTATCTGACCTCTTCCACCCCTACACCCCCTCCATGCCCCCCAGTACCTATCTGACCTCCTCCACCCCTCCATGCCCCCCAGTACCTATCTGACCTCCTCCACCCCTACACCCCCTCCACGCCCCCCAGTACCTATCTGACCTCCTCCACTCCTACACCCCCCATGCCCCCCAGTACCTATCTGACCTCCTCCACCCCTACACCCCCTCCATGCCCCCAGTACCTATCTGACCTCCTCCACCCCTCCATGCCCCCCAGTACCTATCTGACCTCCTCCACCCCTACACCTCCTCCAAGCCCCCAGTACCTATCTGACCTCCTCCACCCCTACACCCCCTCCATGCCCCCAGTACCTATCTGACCTCCTCCACCCCTCCATGCCCCCCAGTACCTATCTGACCTCCTCCACCCCTACACCTCCTCCATGCCCACCAGTACCTATCTGACCTCCTCCACCCCTCCATGCCCCCCCAGTACCAGAGCAACAGTCAGTCAGAGAAGAGCGCTATATAAATCCAATCCATTATTATTATTTATCTGACCTCCTCCACCCCTAGACCCCCTCCACGCCCCAGTACCTATCTGACCTCCTCCACCCCTCCATGCCCCCAGTACCTATCTGACCTCCTCCACCCCTCCACCCCCTCCACGCCCCCCAGTACCTATCTGACCTCCTCCACCCCTACACCCCCTCCATGCCCCCAGTACCTATCTGACCTCCTCCACCCCTCCATGCCCCCCAGTACCTATCTGACCTCCTCCACCCCTACACCCCTCCACGTCCCCAGTACCTATCTGACCTCCTCCACCCCTACACCCCCTCCATGCCCCCAGTACCTATCTGACCTCCTACACCCCCGACCTCCTCCACCCCTACACCCCCTCCATGCCCCCCCAGTACCTATCTGACCTCCTACACCCCCGACCTCCTCCACCCCTACACCCCCTCCATGCCCCCCCAGTACCTATCTGACCTCCTACACCCCCAGTACCTATCTGACCTCCTCCACCCCTACACCCCCTCCATGCCCCCCCAGTACCTATCTGACCTCCTCCACCCCCAGTACCTATCTGACCTCCTACACCCCCAGTACCTATCTGACCTCCTATACCCCTACACCCCCTCCGCACCCCCCAGTACCTATCTTACCTCCTCCACACCCCCCCCCCCCCCCCCGGAGGCTGCAATCCTCACATACTGTACGGATCTGCTCTCCATCCCTCACACCTGCCTACAACCTAATAGTTCTAATAGTTCTAGTAGTTCTAATAGTTCTAGTCGTTTAATAGTTCTAGTCGTCTTAATAGTTCTAGTAGTTCTAATAGTTATAGTAGTTATAATAGTTATAATAGTTATAGTAGTTTTAATAGTTATAGTAGTTCTAATAGTTATAGTAGTTATAATAGTTTAGTTCTAATA
>NC_140166.1:25071190-25098757 GCF_963971535.1 Notolepis coatsorum
CTTTGGATGGGGGGGGGGGGGGGGGGGGGGGGGGCATGTAATTAAAGCATGCCCTAAGAAGCAGGCTCAAGAAGCGCATGCAGACCTTGGGGAGGGAACTAGTGGGCAAGGAAAAGAAGCGTCAAATAATGAGACTGTGGTTTTAGAATTAGTGGTAAGGAACAGCCAATAGTGGCTAGGGAAGAACCAGCTGTTGCAGATGGGGCTACAGTTGAGATACAAGCAGAGGTGGCCAGGGAAAGACCAGCTGAGACAGACAGGGCTGCAGGTGAGCTACAGGAAGAAGTGGCCAGGGTTAAACCGGCTGCTGCAGAAAGTGCTACAGGCGAGCTACAGACAGAAGTGGCCAGGGTTGAACCAGCTACTGCTGAAAGTGCTACAGGGGAGCTACAGACAGAAGTGGCCAGGGTTAACCAGCTGCTGCAGAAAGTGCTACAGGGGAGCTACAGACAGAAGTGGCCAGGGGATAAAGAAGCAGCTGTAGACAGTGCTACAGTTGAGATACAAACAGAGGTGGCCAGGGATAATCCAGCTGAGACAGACAGTGCTAAAGGTGAGCTACAGAAGAAGGGGCCTGTGAGAAACAGACAGACAGTACTACAAGTGAGCTTGCAGGTAGAAGGGGCCTGTGTGAAACAGACAGACAGGGCTACAGGAGAACTGCAGCTAGAAGGGGCCTGTGAGAAACAAACATACAGTGCTGCTGTGTCTGGGGGGAAAACACAGGAGAGTAGCAGTGGTTTGTGTGAAAACAGTGCAGAAGTTAATGAACAGACGAATGAGGTGGAAATGGAAGATGAGGCTGTTTCACAATCTGCACCTCATAAACGCAAAGGAATGACTTCACAGTCAGACCAGAGTGATAGTGAGGAGTATGAGTCAGATGGTAGTGACATGTCTGAGGAAGTTAAGGAAGTTAAGGAAGTCACAAAACAGAAAATCACTGTCAGTCAAAACCATCAAAACTTTGCTACAGGAAACAAAGAATGTTCGGGGCTTGAAAATAGAGGAACATATTCCTGATACAGAGGCTTTCTATACGTCTGTCAGGTTTCACATGGGAAATAACAGCTTTACTAAGCAAGAGGTGTATAGACTAAGGAAATTACTGCCAAAGGTCAGAAAACAAATTCATGAAAGGAAAACAAGTGGCAATTTTTTATTTATTGTTATTGTGCGTTTTAGTCACTCCTCTTCTCTCCATGGAACATTTTAAGGTTGGAACTTTGAACTTGAATGGGGCAAGAGATGTGAGAAAACGTGCAACGCTGTTTGAACTGGTCAAGTTAAAACACATTGATGTTCTTTTTATGCAGGAGACACACAGTGATAAGGTAAATGAGGTGGAATGGAGGAAGGAATGGGAAGGTGATCTAGTGTTGAGTCATAATACTACAATTAGTAGTGGAGTTGGTTTTTTATTCTCAAAACGTTTTATTCCTGCTTCCTATACTGTAGAACATGTTGTAGAGGGTAGGTTCATTGTAGTGATAGCACAATTTGAAACATTTAATGTGGTTTTATTGAATATTTATGCTCCTTCTAAAGGGCCTGAAAGAAAGGCTTTTTTAGATATAGTGTGTACTAAATTGTCCGATTTTAGTCCGGATGATTTCTTATTTTTTTCTGGAGACTTCAATTGCACAGAGAATAACAGTTTAGACAGGAATCACAATGAACCCCATCCAGCTTCTCAAAGTGCATTAAGAAAGCTTGTACACACACACGGCTTGGTTGATGTGTGGAGGAGGTTTCATGGGAATGAGCGCCAGTATACATGGTCTCATTGTAGGGATAATGTTGTCTCCTTAGCTAGACTTGACCGTTTTTATTGTTTTAAACACCATTTTAATGTTTTTAAAATGTGTAAAATATTGCCTGTTGGTTTTACAGACCATTCATTGGTAATGTGCAATGTCTTTATTAAAAATCTGGTGCCTAGAAGTGCGTATTGGCATTTTAATTCAGCTTTGCTCCATGAAAAGGATTTTAGAGATGTTTTTAGTTTTTTTTGGGTCCTGTTTAGGAGTAGGAAGAAGGAATTCTCTTCTCTTAGGCAGTGGTGGGACTGTGGCAAAGTAGAAATTAAAATGCTTTGTCAACAACACACTCTCAATGTAACTAGAGACATCACTACCTCCATGAGAGATTTGGAGACTGAGATAGTGGACCTTGAGAAAATGTTTGGGTCCACAGGAAATCAAGGACAGTTTGAAGTCCTTAATAAAAAAAAATGGCTTTAGCTGACCTGCTAGGTGTGAAGGCTCAAGGCGCTTTGTTAAGGTCTAGATTTATGAATGTCAATGCTATGGATGTGCCTTCCAGTTACTTCTTCGGTCTGGAAAAGAAGAATGGACAGAATAAATTCATTCACTCTCTTCTGTCAGAGACGGGGCAGGACATCACTGATGCCAGTCAGATCCGGAGACGGGCCGTTGAGTTTTATTCTGCTTTGTATAGCAGTGAGTACACTGACAATGATGTCCTTCTACAGTCCTTTTGTGAAGGATTGCCCACAGTATCACGGGAGTCGAATGTGCTGCTGGAGAGACCTTTGGACTCGTCAGAGCTCTATTCTGCCTTACAGAGCATGGGTGGCAAAAAGCCCCTGGTATTGACGGTTTGACGGTGGAGTTTTACAAAGCCTTTTGGGACATTGTGAAAGACGATCTTCTCGAGGTATTCAATGAAAGTCTGGCTGAGGGTGCGTTGCCGCTTTCGTGTCGCAGGGCAGTGATAACCTTACTGCCAAAAAAGGGGACTTTGCAGGACATAAGGAATTGGAGGCCTGTGTCAATTTTATGCAGCGAATATAAGATTTTGTCAAAGACCTTAGCAAACCGTCTGAGAGAAGTGATGGATCAGATCATACATCGTGATCAGACGTATTGTGTACCTGGCAGGTCAATATTGGATAATGTATATTTAATTCGTGATGTTTTGGGTGTCTCTGATTCATTGGGCTTGAATACTGCTCTTATTTCAATAGATCAGGAGAAAGCATTTGACCGCGTTGAGCACAATTATCTCTGGAGTGTTATGAAGAGTTTTGGGTTCAGCGATGGTCTCATTGCTATGGTGAAAGTTTTGTATCAGAACATTGAGAGTGTGTTAAAATTCAATGGTTCTCTATGTGCTCCTTTTGAGGTACAGAGGGGCATTAGGCAAGGCTGCGCTCTCTCTGGCATGTTATATGCAATTTCATTGGAACCCATGTTACAAACATTGAGAAATGAGATGAGGGGTTTAGCTATACCTGGTTTCCAAGATAACATTGTTTTGTCAGCTTATGCTGATGATGTAGTTGTATTTGTAAAAAACCAAAATGATGTAAATATATTGGAAAGAATTGCTGACAGTTTTAGGGCTGTGTCTTCTGCCAAAATAAATTGGAGGAAGAGTGAGGCGTTAGCTGTGGGAAACTGGCATAGTAGATTACCTGTGTTACCTCAAAACATGATCTGGAAAAGGGATGGTTTTAAATATTTGGGACTGTACCTTGGAAATGACACGATTGTACAGAAAAATTGGGAGAATGTGGTGGAGAAAGTAGAAGGAAGGCTGTTTAAGTGGAGATGGCTGTTGCCTCAGATTTCCTATAGAGGCAGAGTCCTGATAATAAATAACCTTGTGGCTTCTACCTTGTGGCATAAGCTGGCATGTGTGGAGCCTCCTTCAGGCATGTTGGTGCGGTTGCAGGCAAAGATGGTTGATTTCTTTTGGGATCGCCTGCACTGGGTTCCTCAGAGTGTTCTGTATTTGCCCAGAGAAGAGGGAGGGCAAGGCCTGGTTCATTTAGCGAGTAGGACAGCGACTTTGAGGCTACAGTTCATACAGCGATATCTGTTAGGACCAAGAGATTTAGTTTGGAGAGAAGTTGCCTCTTTTATTCTTCGACAAGTAAATAGTCTTGAACTTGATGTATCTTTGTTTTTAACAGACCCGACAACTTTAAGGTTAAATGCACTTCCTCCTTTTTATCAGGTTTTTTTTTAAATGTTGAACACTTTTCAAGTGTATAAGAACTACTTCTACTAAATCGTTGCACTGGTTACTTGAGGAACCTCTTGTTCACGGTGCAAGAATGGACATAAGCGACTGTGCAAACCCTGGGCTGACTGGACTGCTGTGTGCTGCCGAAGTGTTACGCCTGAGACGGCTGGCAGACACAGCAGGATCAGAATTAAAGGATGCTCAGGCTGTGTGTTTGTTATTGGGCCTGAGGTCGCAGCGCTATGCAACCAGGGCGCTGGATCTCTGGAGACAGAGGTTGACTGTCGAGGAGCTGGGCATGCTTAGATTATACAGCAGTGGAGCATTAAAACCGGATAAACAGGATGAGTTTCCAAATGTCTACCTGAGCCCTGTACTGGGAGAAATGTCTGGTCCTCTACTTTTTGTAAAGGATTCAGCATTATACAAAATGGATAGGAAATCATGGTACAGAAACTGTGTCAAAGTAATTAATAAGAAATAGCTAAATAACAGAGTGGACACTGTATGGAGGAGCAGGCTGTGTGCAGGTAATGACGCTCAACCTGTGTGGAGGGTTTTATATAAACCTCCTTTAAAAAAACAAACGGCAGACCTTCAGTGGAGGATTCTGCATGGTGCTGTGGCAGTGAACGCTTTTGTTTCCATCATCAACCCAGAGGTGGATAATAAATGTCCTTTCTGTGGGTTGACTGAGACTGTTTTTCATGCGTTTTTGGAGTGTAACAACTTTTAGGGCTGTTTGAGCTGCTCACCGACATTTTTGGTGAAACCTTTTCTGTTATTGGTTATATTTTTGGAGCAGGATATAAAAAAGACAATAAGAAAAAATGGCAACAGCTTAATTTTCTGGTGGGGGAAGCTAAGCTTGCAGTTTATGTAAACAGGAGAAACAGAGTGGAAGATAAACCGGACCAGGATGCAGTGTTAGTGTGGTGCTGTAATGTGAAGGCAAGAGTCTGGCTGGAGTTCAGGTTTTATAAAGCTATGGGAAATTTGGAGGCTTTTGCTCAGGAATGGTGTTATGGAAATGTGATTTGTGATGTCTTTGATGATGAATTGGTTTTTAACAACATTATGAATATGTGAAGATCTATTTATTTATTTGTTTGTATTGTTTTTTTAATCTTGAAGATGTAAAGTCTTTTTAAAGGCTTGTTTGTCATACAGTACAAAATAAAGTACTTTAAAAAATCAAAAATCTCTCTCTCTCTCTCTCTCTCTCTCTCTCTCTCTCTCTCTCTCTCTCTCTCTCTCTTTCTGTTTCTCTTTTTATCTCTCTCTCTCCCCATCTCTCGCTCTGCCTTTAACATGCATCAAAATAATAGCATATACAATTAATCAAAATTAATACAACATTACTAATAATAATACAATCCAAGCTAAAATAACTCTCTCTCCTCTCTCTCTCTCCTCCCTCCCCCCCTCTCTCTCCCCCTCTCTCTCCGCATCTCTCTCCCCCCTCCCCTCCCTCTCTCTCTCTCTCTCTCTCTCTCTCTCTCTCTCTCTCTCTCTCTCTCTCTCTCTCTCTCTCTCTCTCTCTCTCTCTCTCTCTCTCTCTCTCTCTCTCTCTCTCTCTCTCTCTCCCCATCTCTCTCCCCCCTCCCTCTCCCCCTCTCTCTCTCTCCCCCCCTCTCTCTCCTTCTCCCCCCCCCCTCTCTCTGGTACTGTAGATGTGGTACTGCTAATTGAAGCAGCTTCTTCATGCCACAGCTGAACTGGAGGACGATCCTTCATCTATAACGGCCTCACGGTGGGAACCTCGTGCCTCTGGTCTTATTGAACATGTTCTGTGCTGGGAGCCTTTACAGGTAGGGTTCATGTAATGATTATTTAGAATATAAACATAAATATGTATAATATAAACATAAATATGTATAATATAAACATAAATATGTATAATATAAATGTACATATGTATGTATAAACTTAAATATGTATAATATAAACATAAAACACAACTTCTTTCAACACATTTTTGGTTAGTATTTGTAAAGTAGGCTAAACAGAATGGAGGAACAGTTAACCCTGTGGTGTTCTGGTCTGTGGGACCTGTTTTCAATGTGTACAAGTTCAAGTTTCTTCAAGTTCAAGTTTCTTTAATAGTTGTCATACAGAAGTACAGAATACTTTTATACAAAATGCGTCTTACTGTTTCGCTCCAGAGACTGTGTTAGACAAGATAGTATGAAATACTATTACTATTATTACTAAAAGATAACTAATAATTGTACAATTATCATGTGTACCACCCCCAGGGGAGTAGCTGGGGGGGGGGGGCAGATAACACTATTATTATCTTTTTATTAATATGGTTTTATTATTATCCTAAAGTAAGTTAATGTAGATGACTCAAAAGTATAATTGCCTGAATTAAAAATAATGTCACAAAAGAAACAAACAGGTGCTTGTTACTCTGTTTGACAGAATGAGCGATTGTATACTACAGAGCACATCAAAATGTAAGTGTCTGTCAACCTAATAGTGTGCTTGAGTAGACTATTTGTGTTGGAGATGGGATTACAGAGAGACAGGACAAGTAACAGCTTTTGTATGTTGAGTATCAGAAAACATTGTCACAAGAGTAGGGGAAAATGGAAAATATATGCCTAGCCTAATGCGACTCAAGGTTCTTTGGTAGACTATTGCATTGGTCCATTCATTGAAGA
Organism: Notolepis coatsorum; assembly: GCF_963971535.1. Taxonomy (NCBI): domain Eukaryota; kingdom Metazoa; phylum Chordata; class Actinopteri; order Aulopiformes; family Paralepididae; genus Notolepis; species Notolepis coatsorum. The sequence continues at coordinate 25,077,853 of NC_140166.1, forward strand.
TGAACGCAATGCGACATCCTTTACTAGGCTCACCCACCAACAGTTCAGGTGCTGAACTGCTGATCCGAATGTATAGGTAAAAACCATATTATGCGTTTTCATCAATAAATAAATGCCCCAAATGCGCATGGATTGCCCACAAATGGATTCTTTCATGGGGCCCAGAATGTCCAGCTACGCCCCTGACCACCCCTACACATTAATATTACATATGTGGTGTCCAGGTACACTTGACCCCAAAGTGTGGAAATTGTAGGTGAAAACAAGCAAATATGGCACAAATTAAACAAAAAGGTTCACTCTGTACCTTCACTGTCTGCCTCCACCTTGTTTCATTTATATTTTTCAAGATAAACAAGATTTATTCCATTCATGTCTTGATTATAATTAATATTAATATTTATAATTTATTTTCTAGACATCACATTTTATCACAGAAAATGTATAGCACTTTTATTTATAAATTATGTGATCTAGCAGAGATGAATGGCAAATATTAACCATATATTCTGTCTAGATTGATTGTAATTGAGATAAAGTTAAGTATTTTTACATTCATTGTTATGGCTTTATTGTTTTAAAACCCACTAGAACCACAGATATTGGGTGAGTAACAAAAACGCCACACAACAGTTAATATACGATTATTTATTAAACATGTTAAGTGAGTAGGTAGTTAGATAGATAGATAGATAGATAGATAGATAGATAGATAGATAGATAGCTAGATAGATAGATAGATAGATAGATAGATAGATAGATAGATAGATAGATAGATAGATAGATAGATAGATAGATAGATAGATAGATAGATAGATATAGATAGATAGATAGATAGATAGATAGATAGATAGATAGATAGATAGATAGATAGATAGATAGATAGATAGATAGATAGATAGATAGATAGAGAAGCAGACAGACAGACAGACAGACAGACAGACAGACAGACAGACAGACAGACAGACAGACAGACAGACAGACAGACAGACAGACAGACAGACAGACAGACAGACAGACGACAGACAGACAGACAGACAGACAGACAGACAGACAGACAGACAGACAGACAGACAGACAGACAGACAGACAGACAGACAGACAGACAGACAGACAGACAGACAGACAGACAGACAGACAGACAGACAGACAGACAGACAGACAGACAAGACAGATAGATAGATAGATATAGATAGATAGATAGAGATAGATAATAGATAGATAGATAGATAGATAGATCTGTAGTGCTAATCTACTGTACTGCTAGTCTACTGTACTGCTAATCTACTGTTCTGCTAATCTACTGTACTGCTAATCTACTGTACTGCTAGTCTAATGTACTGCTAATCTACTGTACTGCTAGTCGACTGTACTGCTAATCTACTGTACTGCTAAACGCAGTCATCATTCGAGCTGCTCTGCTCTGTGTTTACTGTATCGTACGTCTCAGGAAACGTGTCCATTTCGACAGCTCATTTCACTCGATGCTGTTGTGTCCTGAATTGAGAGGCTCTGGTCGCCCTGTTCTCCAGACCTAAACCCACCATCAAAGCACCAGGAAGTACCTCATCCCATTAAACTTAAAGTGGCTTCCCCTCAAGCCCCCCTTTTATTGGTTGGGCTGTTCGGGGGCCACCATTAACACTGATAACACTCTAGCGGACTGGGCCACGTCTGCTTAGAATAGGGGGGGGGGGTTATCTCAAGGTCTAAGTCATCAAACCACGGCATCTGATTCAGGTTAACTAAGGAGGAGGATTCAAGCCTGAAGTGCCGCATATATCAGTGGTCCGTACAGGTTTATGTTTCTGCTGATTCAAACCTATTATTCCTTTGAAACCTTCTGGGCGAAGAACCGTCAGAGTCAGAGTTGTGTTTTAAAGTGTTTGGGATGACCACGTGTACCTGCCACCTTAAAGCCACAACAAATCACGCATAGTGTGAATGCGATGCGCGGCATGAAAGTATGTTCGATCTCTACCGTCTTTTAAAGGAACATGCCAATACACTTACCGTCTTCTCCAGAGTCAGACAAGAAAATAGATACCAAAGTCCTCTCTGTGCGTTCAGTAGTTCTTAGCACAAATTAATGGAAGTGTATATTTATATTTACATTTTGTCATTTAGCTGACGTTTTATCCAAATCGATATTGGACCACTAGCCTAGCTTAAAACTCTGGGAAATGTGTTTTTGGCGAACAGCTAGGCTAGCTTGTTTGTATTTCCCATAATGTCTGCGTGTTCCTTTAACTATGAAACTACTCAACCTCTACTGTCTTTAATTATGAATGTACTCAACCTCTACTGTATTTAACTATGACAGTACTCAACCTCTACTGTCTATACCTGTGAAAGTATTCAAACTCTACTGTCTTTAACTATGAATGTAGCTGATCAATAAACATGCTCCTCTCAAGATTCTCAGAATTAAAGATAAAATAGCACCCTGGTTCTTGCATGAGCTGCATGAACTCTGCTTAATGACAGGAATAAGGCCTGGTCACATGCTAGACGCTCAGGTGATCCATAACACTGGCTTGCTTTTGACACTTTCTGCGGCAACCCCGAGATTTCTCGGGTTTTCATCATTTTTTCTTTTTTTCGATTTTAATATTCTATACACTCACGGACCTCAGTGTTATCATTGGAACTCATTCTGAGAACTCGAGAGTGCAATGAGTGAAACGCTTCAATCGAGCAACTTGGAATGCGTCCCGCACACTTGATCCATATTTTGTGCCATTTCATGTCAGGGACCCGATGGACATCAATACTGGAAATCACGATCAGACAATTGGAATATTCATTTTGGAATAACTCCTAGCAAAGGTAAGGACAATATGACATCAATCCTACTTTGATCCAACAATGATTTCACATCGATCGCAACGATCAACGTATGTAGTATTCAAAATGTATGCCGTTGCTGACGATCAGAGCATCACAAAACGACCCCCCCCGCCCCTTTGATGCCTTCATGATGAAACATAATACCTATTATATACCTTTGATTTGGAAATAATATCGTGTCTAGGCAAGCAATGCAAACGACTTTTGCAAAATGCACATAGCGCTCCATAACTCAGCTTCCAGGAATTAGCCCGGATCACTCTGAAACTATACAATATTCACCACGGGATAACACGTGAACGTATACATGATGTTTTTTTTTTTTTTTTTTTACATGTTGGACGAGAGATAGTGACTGTCAAATGAGCCATAGTATTGTCTCCATAGCTATAATATAGATATATAGCTCTGCAAACATCGTGGCGCACAGTGAAAATGCCTATCTTTTAAAGCGTGGCCCATTGACTACAGGGATGAGGATAATGACGGATAGTCTCTGACGCATGTAATAGATGCAAACAATCCCCCGTCGACCACACCCACATGTTCTGGTCCTGCCCTAGCCGTGCCACATTCTGGTCTGAATTATTCGAAACTATCGGCACAGCCTACAACATTACTATCACCCCTGATCCTCTTGTGGCCTTGTTCGGTGTTCCTCTGCAGCCTCTTCCCTCTAAAATATCACATCCTACTGATTTTTATGGACGACCCCTCCCGGTCGGCCACAAAATTACTGGGAATAATCGACGACTTTGGTAAATTGTCAGGCTTTAAGATTAACTGGAACAAATCAGCCTGCCTACCTCTTAATGAGCTGGCCAAGGCGGTGCGACTACCAGCTGATATCCCCATAGTGGAACATTTTAAATACTTGGGCATAGAGATATTCCCCACGCTGAGTCAAACTACTAAGTACAACTTCACGGGTACTTATGATAAAATACGCCAGGATCTAGACAGGTGGTCGTCCCTTCCTAACTCCTTACAAGCCCGGGCTTCCATAATCAAAATGAACGTCCTGCCTAGGATAAATTTTGTTAGCTCAATGCTCCCCCTGCCCCCTCCAATAGACCACTGGCGCAAGGTACAATCGATGGTATCTAAGTTTATCTGGAATAACAAACGCCAGAGAATCAAAAGAGCTACTACTCAACGTAGGAAACAAGATGGGGGCCTCGCAATCCCTGATTTTAAGCTTTATTTCTGGTCCTTTTCACTGAGACCTCTGATGTGCTGGCTAGACCCTGTAGAGGCTGTATCTTGGCGCTCCTTAGAAGCGGCGGCGGTTTCACCGCTAAGATTGCAGGATGTAGTGTACTCCACTGTCCCTATTTCGAAATGCCGACTGAGGTATGGACCGATCATAACTCACGTGATCCAAACGTGGCGTAATGTACAGAAGTCGTGTGGGGTTAAATGCCCATGGCACCTGGACTCTCCAATTTTTAATAATCAGCAACTACTTGTTGGGCACAAGCCGGTTAGTATTCCTCAATGGCAAAGGAGGGGAGTTCATACTCTGGAGGATATTTATGATAAGAACGGCCTTCGGGTGTTTCAGGACTTAAGAGAATTTTATGATCTTCCCGGCGAGTCCTTCTTTCTTTACCTTCAACTAAGGTCAGCGCTGAGGGCGCATGGCGTGCCGTGGGCTCAAGCTTTGCAACCACACCCCTTCCTCAGGCTCATAGTGGACAGGACGACCTCCAGAGGGTTTGTCTCAGACTTTTATACGCTCTTAATTCAATCCACGTATAAAAAATTGTCATTGGATACAATCTGGCGTGTGGCTATCCCGGAGTTGGACCCCGAGTTTGACTGGGATGATGTTTGGGCAAATGTGGAATTGTCTTCCCGCAACCCCAATCACCAGCATCATTATATTCATAGGACCTATCTTACACCTAGGAAGCTATTTGCTATGGGACTGGTAACCGAATCTCGGTGCACTTTATGCTCTCAAAGGGCCGCTGGCACTTATATGCATATGTATTGGGATTGCCCACCAGTGGCCCGCTTCTGGAGGTCAATAACGGACAAACTTTCAGATTTGTGTGGCTTAACTATCCCATTCACAGCTGTTACGCTACTCCTGAACGATATAACGACACTACCCGCGTCCGTACAACTAAAAAGGGTTGTCCTAGCGGGCGTCACAGCAGCGAAGAAGCTAATAGCATTGAGATGGAAGGAGCCTGAGAAGCTCACAGTGATTAACTGGTCCCTAACACTGTTGGATGTGATTTATCTTGAGATATCCACGGCGCGGGTGATTGGGGTGGGGCAGGCTGGTATTGACCTGTGGTTTGCAACAGCTGAGAAGGTCAGGACCGCCGTGTGCGGCTGAGCGGGGTTGAGGTGCTTGTTCGGGGGAGTCCGGCGGTCTCGTGGGAGGGGGAGGAGGAAATGTCTTGTCTGTCTTGTCTTTTGTCTTGTCCTTCTTAACTTTAACTGGGGGAATTTTATTGGGGGGGAGCTATTTTGCTATTTTGCAATTTCTTCACTGTTTGGGCACTTTTGCACGGTTCCTGTGAGTCTATGGAACACTCTGTAGGTTTTAGTTTTTCGAAAAGGTTCATTGTTTTGTATTTCTGGTCGGGTACTCAGGGGCAGCGTTTTTTTACCTCAGGATCTTAAGCCATTTTTAGGCTGGGCTCCAACCACTGTGTGGCCTGGTGACAATTGCCACATTGTTATGCAGCTGGAAATCTCTGACATCACTGATATGCACGTTTTGAGATGACTCAGTTTGGTGAGGGTGAGGGTTGTGAGGGGAATTTGAAGAGTGCGCCAATATGAGAATTAGAGACATAAGTCTTATTGATATAGAGCCACACGGCCGGGAAACGGTACTGAATACTGGGAAAGGCCAATTGTAAGATAGTACCCCTTTAAAACTTAAAATGTTGTACTCTGTTTTTATAAATTGTTATTTCTTTTATTATTATTGTTCTGTTATCTCCCTGTTAAGTTCTGTGTATTGTTATTATGGTTATTGTATTGTGTTGTCTTGTTTTCATGTTAAGTAATAATAAAAAAAATTGATAAAAAAAAAATATATATCACATCCTGTTCTCGCCTTCTCCACTTTACTGGCCAGGTGACTTATTCTCTTTAAATGGAAAAACAACCAACCTCCATCTCACAATAAGTGGGTTAAGGAATTACTATTATCCATAAACCTTGAAAAACTCAGATTCTCACTCAAAGGCCCTAAAAAAACCTGGAGACCCCTTTTAAAGCACATAGGATCCTTGACATCCCTGCCTGACTGTGATGATTGAGCCTCCACCCCCCCCCCCTCCCCTCTGTTTTCCCCCCTATTTTAATTAATTTCTTTCAATTATTTGTCTTCTCACCGCAGTTAGGCCTACATTAGTATCGTAGTTATGTTTTAATATTATTTTTTTATGTTCTGTCTTTTTGTCTGTCACATATATATATATATACATATATATATATATATATTTTTTTTTGTATTTGTATTATATGTATGTTTGTTATCGCTTTCCGTGGGTGGGATGGGGAGGGGCTAGGGGATAGGAATGGGAAATGGGGGGGGGGGGGGGGGGGGGGTGGAGGCTCAATCATCACAGTCAGGCAGTAACTATCTGTACTTTTTATTTGTTGAAAACTTCCAATAAAGAAAGTTATAAACAAAATCAAATTCCATGTGGACAACCTTGCGACAGAAAATTTGTTCCTAATCAAAAACAGAACCAGCTTTCATTTGATTAGTAATAATAATAATAATGATAATAAACGTTATTTGTATAGCATCTTTCATACAAGAATTGCAGCTCAAAGTTCTTCACAGGAGTAAAAACGCACTGCTTGCTGGCCTCCTGGCCACTGCCATCAAGCCTCTTTAACTCATTCAGAATGCAGCTGCCCACCTGATCTCAAACCTACCGAAGTCAGCCCATGTCACCCCACTTCTTAGGGACCTGCACTGGCTCCCCATTGCCGCACAAATCCGCTTCAAGGCCCTCGACCTGGCATATCGTGTGGCGAAGGGAACGGCTCCCGCCTACCTCCGGTCAATGTTCTCTAACTACACAATCAATCAATCAATCAATCAAATGTATTTGTATAGCACGTTTAAACATGACGCTTGTCAACCAAAGTGCTTCAGATGGCTAAGCTAAGTACAAAGAAAAGTATAAAATAAACAGAGAAATAAAATAAAATCAACGGATAGACAAAGGAAAAACAGAACAACACGTCAACAAGTACGGCAAGAGTCAAAGTGAGTCAGGGAAGGCCAGGCGATATAGGTGGGTTTTGTGTTTTGATTTAAAAGACTCGATGGAGGGGGCAGATTTGATGGACATGGGGATGCTGTTCCAGAGGTCAGGGGCTGCGACCGCAAAAGCACGTCCCCCCCTAGACTTGAAGTTGGACCTACGAGTGGACACACCCTCAAGACCCCTACGCTCTGCATCTTCTGGCCGCCTTAGACCCACTCCTATCCGAGCTCTGGGAGGGTCATCAAAGAGAAGCCACCTATTATCAGTCCTTGCCCCACAATGGTGGAACGAACTTCCCACCACAGTCAGGACATCCAAAACCCGTCTAATCTTTCGCCGTTGACTAAAGACACACTTCTTCAACCAATATCTGAATTTTATTTAATTTTTATAAATAACCCTAACTAAACTTACTGTAAATATTTAGTGATCTAGCCTCCCTAATGTCCATAGGTAGGGTGTTCCATAGCTTTGGTGCATCATTTGTGAAAGCTGTGTCCCGGATTCTCTTTTGGCTGTGGTTGGGAACCTTCAATAAACCAGTAGTAGATGATTATAAAAATCACCATATTAGTGAATCAATCGATCAGCTCAAAGGAGGTACCATCTTCCTGGAAGGTGGCCACGGTAACACCAATTTTTTAATCTGGTAGCAGGATGTCGGTAGCCAACTACAGGCCAATCAGCATCCTATCCACCATATCTAAGGTTGCTGAAAAGTGGGTGTCGAAACTTATGATTAAACATCTGGACAAAGGTCACACCCCACTCCACCCACTTCAATTTGGCTTCCGCACTCAGCACTCCACTGAGTCGGCAAACTGTGTTTTTATTGACAAGGTTAAATATACGTTGGACAAAAACCCATATGTAGGTGCTGTGTTCCTGGATCTTAGAAAGGCGTTTGACACTGTCAACCATCAAGTACTTTTGGCAAAGTTGTCTCATTTCAATTTATCTGTAGATACAATTCAATGGTTTAAGTCTTACCTAACAAACAGAAAACAATGTGTCATGGTTGATGGTGTCAAATCTCCTTATCTTGACAATCCAGTCGGTGTGCCGCAGGGATCGATCCTTGGGCCATGCCCTGACTTCAATGTACAGATGTATGCTGACGACGCAGTAATTTTTGTACATGGTAAAAAAACGGACCTGATCTCATGTAACCTCTCAAATGCAATGAACAAGGTCCAACACTGGTTGCAAAACTCATGCCTACTGCTAAATACAAAAAAAACTGTATGCATGATGTTCAGCAAACGACCAGTCAGAATCACCAGATCTAATGTGTTTCTAGGGGGGGAGGAACTGGAATTGGTTTCCCATTTCAAGTACCTCGGCATCATCTTGGACTCAAAACTATCCTTTAAGAAACATGTCAAAAAAGTGAAACGCACAATACATTTTTATTTAGTTAATTTTAGACAAATCCGGCCTTTTTTAACAGTTGATGCTGCAAAAACATATCTTCATTGTATGATATTCTCACACATTGAATACTGCTTCACAAACTGGTCAATTGCTGGTGTCACTGTCATGAAACACATCGAACAGCTTTATGATAGAGCCATCAAGGTATTTGCCTGGAAACCATTGGCATACCACCATTGCAATATTTTGAAACAATATAGCTTTTTGAGCTTTGAAAATGTCAAAGTCTTAAAAAGCTCTTGTTTCATCTACAAATGCCTACATGGACTAGCTCCCCCTCCTGTACAGGAATTCATCTACAAGAAAATAAACACTGGACTCTGCACCAGGTCAGACACCAGAGGTGACTGCATGGTCCAACGTAGACTGACCACGTTTGGCCAAAACGTCCTGTCCATAAAAGGCAGTCAAACATGGAACAGTCTCTCATTTCCATAAGGGAAAGCACCACCCTTGCTTCTTTTAGAGGGCAACTAAAAAAATGGCTGAAGACCAACCAGTCATGTGAACACATGTGACATGCTGTTATGTATTTGTACATATTTCTTTACAGTTTTTATGTGTCCTGTTTTTATGTATTTGTACATTTCTTACTGTTTCTATGAGTCCTGTTTTTATGTTTGGGGACAAGGGATGGAAATTAGCCTCGTGCTAAATCCGGCAATTTTTACACTCCACAGTGTTCATACATTTTGCATTGTCCCGTCCAAATAATAATAAAAAAATAATAATAATAATAAAATAAAAGACATACAATTTTCATCAAGTAGATTTCCTTCCTGTATTGATTACTTCAAATCTGGAAATAAAATCTTCTTGTCTGTTTGGTGTATTAAAAAGCTAAAGTGAAGAGATACGTTTTTATCTAGGGTGTTCCATAGTTTTGGGGCGTCATTTGCAAAGGCTGCCTCTCCTATCTTCTTTTGGCTGTTGTTTGGAATGTTCAGTAAGCTAGCAGTGGATGATCGCAGTGTTCTGTAGAGCAAGTAGTGTCATTGTTCGTGTGAATCAATGACACTAGTTAGAATGTCTTTGTGTATAAAAGGGATATAAAACACAGTCAGCAGTTCTGAATAATATACCATATTTTCCAGACTGCTACATTTCCCCCCACTTTGAACTTGCTAAGTCCTCTGCAAGTTAACACCAAAACACACGCATGCATGAAAACGGTCCTGAGACCAACAGTTTCACACGTCGGTTGACAATTACACATTATGCCAACAGTTTTACACATCGGTTGACAATTACACATTATGCCAACAGTTTTACACACTCCTTCAGGAGTTGGACACACTGTTCCGCGAACACGCTCTTGAGCACGTAGTCCTGACGATACCGAGCGGGTAGCCGACCTCTGGTGCTCCTCTGGGGCCGAGCGGGCTCCACTCTGGGGGGTTCCACCTCCCCCGCCTCAGACTCCGTGTCGGATTCTTCAGTGTCCGTCGGCGGGTCATGGACCACGGCCTCACCCTCCGGGGCCACCGATGGACCGCCCGCGGCCTCCTCTTCGACTCCGTCTCCGCCGCCTTCCCCCTCCTCTCCTGAAGGGGTCGACTCCACCGCTGACTCGGCGCTTACGGCCTCCTCAGGGGCGTCCCGCAGGGGACCGGGGTGGTTACACGCCCTAGGATGCGGTTCCCGCCGGTGCCCGAAAGCACCTCCGATGTCTGATTTGGACGAGCTCCGCGGTGCCACCGGGATCTGTCGAGGGGCCCTCCCCCGCACTTCCGGGTCAGAAGCCGGGAAGGGACAGGTCTTGAGCTGGTCTCGATGCATGGTCCTTTCTGGACCCCCTGCTTCGGGCCTGACCGTGAACACGTGGGAACCTTCGTGGCTCTGCTTAACCACCACATATGACGTAGGCTCCCACTTGTCTTGTATCTTATTACGGCCCCGGATTCGGTGGTCGCGTATCAGGACCCGGTCTCCGGCCCGCAGGAGTGCACCTCTGCTCTTCCTGTTGTAAATTATCTTGCGTCGATGGGACGCCTGCTTCGCCATCGCCTCAGCGGCCTCCGTGGCGGCCTTTAGTCGCTCATGGTGACTCTGCACCCACTCGTCTAGGTCCGCCACTCCCTCCTCAATGACGTCTCTGCCCCCCAGGACATCTCGGGGCATCCTAGCGTCCCTCCCGAAGAGCAGGTAGAAGGGAGAGTATCCAGTGGAGGAGTGCTCGTGGCAGTTGTACGTAAGTACCAACTCGGGTAGGTGCTCCTTCCAGTCCCGCTTCTTCTCTGCGGGCAGACTACGCAGCATGTCGTGCATTGTCCGATTGAACCTCTCGCACTGCCCATTCCCCTGGGGATGGTAGGGCGTTGTGCGGCTCTTTGAAATCCCGTACAGTCGGCAGAGCTCCTTGATGACGCTCGACTCGAAATTTTGCCCTTGATCGGCATGGAGTCGGGCAGGGCAACCGTAGTACACGAACCAGTGCTTGATGATGGCAGCGGCGGTGGTCTTCGCAGTCTGGTCTTTGGTCGGTACGGCAATAGTGAATCTGGTGAACAATACCGGTCAGCACCAGTACATTCTCGTAGCCACCCACCGACCTCTCCAACACGTGAAGTCCATGGCCAGGACCTCCATGGGTGCCGTCGTGTTAGTGCAGGTCATCTGGGCCTGTGCTTTAGGGAACACGTCGCGGGCTAATGCACATCGCTTGCATTGCTTCACCCATTGCTTCACCTCTTCTGCCATTCCGATCCAGTAGTAACCTCGCCTCATCAGGACCACCGTCCCTTGTCCCCCATAGTGTCCCGCGTCTTCGTGCTGGGTCTCGTAGATCCTCCTTCGCAGGGCTGTGGGCACCACCAGCTGGAGAACCTCCTCTCCATCCCGGGGATCGCTTACGCGCCGAAACAGCACTTGCTGGTGCAGACGGAATCGTTCCCACTGCCCGTATAACTTGTGGAGTTTCGGGTCTCCTTCCTTCAGCTGTACTTTAGTGGGGGGGACCCCCTGTGTCACCGCCCGCCACACCGGACCCAACTCGGGGTTGTCTGCCTCGAGCTGCCGCATTTCCGCCCAGTCATATCCGCTGTTCCCCTTCGGTGCCGCTATCCGTCGTGTGCCGACACTCGAGACCTCCCGCGTCTCTGTCGGTCTCCCAGGGCACAGCAGGACCCGCACTTCCTCCGCTGGGATCATGACGTAGCCCTCGCGGGCGACTGGGGCGGGGACGGACAATGGAGCGGCCCGTTCCTGAAGACCCTGACGGGTGTGGGTGCCGGCCGCGGCTATCATTAGGAAGTCTTTCTCAGTGTCTTCCACTTCGGGTTCTGATCGCATCGGCATGCGAGACAGAGCGTCTGCGTTCTGGTTGAGTCGACCAGGTTTGTAGTGCACCACGAAGTCGTACTCCGCGAGCTGAGCGTTCCACCGCTGCTCCACCGCTCCCAGGTTGGCCGTGCCGAGGTGTCTCAACGGGTTGTGGTCGGTGATCACGGTGAACTGGGCGTACATCAAGAGGTCTCTGTACTTCTCAGTGACCGCCCACTTCAGGGCGAGGAGTTCCAGCTTGAACGCACTATAATTTTGGTCATTCCTTTCGGACCCACGCAGGCCTCGGCTCGCAAAGGCGATGACTCGCTCCACGCCCTCCTGTTCCTGACTTAGTACCGCTCCCAGGCCCAAGTAACTCCCGTCGGTGGTCACTATGAAGGGGAGCTGGAGGTCGGGGTAGGCCAGCACCGGGGGTGTCAAGAGGCACTGCCGCAGATGATCGAAGGCCGTCTGACACTGCGGCGTCCACTTGAAGGCCTCGGGCCGGCCCTTGGCGAACCCCTTTTTTTCTTTCCCCATCAGGGCGTGCAGTGGCTGGGCCACCTGGGCGAAGTGGGGCACGAACCGCCGATAATAGGATAGGAACCCGATCACCTGCCTCATTTCCTTCGCTGAGCGTGGCGCCGGCCAGTCCTCCAACGCCTTCACTTTGTCGGTGTCGACCTGTATGCCGGCCGCGGAGACGACGTGTCCCAGGAACTTGACTTCGGTCTTCAGAAGGAAGCACTTCCGGGGCTTGAGTTTGAGCCCATGCTCCCGAAGCCGTCCAAACACCAGGTCCAGCTTCTGGCAGTGGCTCTCGAAGTCGCTGGCGAACACCAAGACGTCGTCTAGGTAGACGAGTATGACGTCGAAGGCCAGGTCCCCCAGCACGGCGGTCATCAACCGCTGGAATGTCGCTGGTGCGTTACACAGTCCGAAGGGCATACGAGTCCACTGGTAGAGGCCGAAGGGCATCGTGACGGCCGTCTTCTCTTGGTCTTCCTCTTTCACCGCCACCTGGAAGTAGCCGGCGGTGAGATCGAGCGAGGAGAAGATCTTGGCCTGTCCCAAGGCGTCTAGGGACTCCTCGATGCGCGGTAGGGGGTACGCGTCCCGGTGTGTCACGTTATTTAGGCGGCGGTAATCGCAGCAGAACCGCCCGGAGCCGTCCTTCTTTATGACGATCACGGCTGGTGACGCCCACGGACTGCAGCTCTCCACCAGGACACCCAGGTTCACCAGATCTTGCACGTGTCTCTTTACTTCTTGGAACACGTGGGGCGGTATTCGGCGGTGCCGTTGCTTGACCGGGTGTGCGTCACCAGTGGGAACGTAGTGTGTGACCGTGGTGGTGTAACCATAGTCCCCGTCGTCAACGGAGAACACCGCCTTGTGTTTCTCCAACACTTGATTTAGCCGGCTCACTTGGGCCGGTGTGAGATCCTGCAGGTTCGCCTGCACGTCCACGGCGAGCCTGCGGGTCTTCCCGTCCGGCTCCGCCTCTGGCGGGCTGGCTCGAGTCTCAATCGCCGTCACTCGGACGCCTCCGTCTACTTCCTCTACGGTCACCCTCTCCTGGGGCCGTACCTGACGGGGGCAGTGAATCTCTGCCAGTCTGGACCGGGGTCGGAGCACAATCTCGACGTCGGTCGGGTTCAACACCCGCACAGGCACTCTCCCCTGTCGGACGTAGGTCACCACGTTCGCCACCAATAGTCCGGGAGGCAGGTTGGCACTCGGCGTATTCTCTAGCATCACGGGACGCCGCATCCCCGCTGTCGTCGCGCAACGGCCTGATACGACCATTTCGCTGTGCGGGGGAATGACCACAGACTCTCTGCCGGCCACCTTGACGTACCCCATCTTTCCTGGGGCGGTACACTCTCGGCCTTCTTGGGCCAGGACGGCGACCACACGGCGGATGGCGATGCTTCTAGCTTCGACACGTCTTTGGTTCACCGGCCGCATCCCCTTGATCCCTGCGAACAGGCCGTCTACCCCGCCGAGCACGTTCATGCCCAGCAGTCCCTGGACGGCGTCTCCTAGGTCCCCTCGGCCTGGGTCGTCTTTTAGTATGAATATGCATTTCCCCGTGAATGTCATATCTAGGCACTTTACTTCGGCGTAGAGACACCCCACCACTGGGATCTCCAACCCGTTGGCGGCGATGAGAGTGATCCAGTTGGCGGGGGTCAACTTCGACTTCGGGAAGTGTCTTCGAAAGTGGCTCTCGTACATGGTGGTGACTTCGGCGCCGGTGTCGAAGAGGCAGCGGGTCTCGACCCCGTCGATCTGGACGTCTAGTGTGAGGCATTCCCCTTGCGCGTCTTGCGTCTCGGTGCCCTCTGCGGCCGAGCCGGTGACTCCGGTTACGACGGCGTCGACTGTCCTTCGTGTTCCGGGTCGGTACCCTGACGAGCCCGGAGCTCCGGGGTTAACAGTAGAGGCGGGGCGTGGCTCGCCGGCTGAGCGGGGGCAGTCTCTGCTGATGTGGCCCGGCTGATTGCAGGCATAGCAGATCAGCCGGCCGTCTTCGTCTCGGCGGGGTTCTCGCGTCGCGTCGTCTCGGCGTCGCCGTCCGGTGGCGCCTCTCCGGGGTGCGTCCCGCTCCCGTGAGAAGGTCTGAGCCAGTTGTTCCTGGCGCGCGCCTAGTTGCTCCATTCCCGCCTGGATCTGCCGAATAGTCTCCCGCAGTGCATCAACGCTCGGCGGGGTCTCCCGTCCCTCTCCAGCCGCGGCGTGGACTAAACCCCGGGGGGGACCCTTGTCGGCGGGGTGGACCAGCTCGTCCTCCGTCCAATCGATCGCCGCCTGCAGTACCTGGGGAAATGGCAGCGTCCCGTCCTCCCTCATGTACTTCCGCATTTCTCTCCTCAGGGCATCGCCCCTGAGGCCCACCACAAACCGCTCCTGCAGCAGGCGGTGGCGTCGGCGACCAGCATGGGCGCCCGACGTCGTAGGCGATGGATCCTCTCCTGCAGGTCATAGGCGAACTGGCGTACGGTCTCTCCGGCGGCCTGTCTTCGGTCGAAGAACTCCCCCAGGCGGACGCTGACCGGGACCTTGTCCCCATAGGTTTCTTCGAGTATCTTGAACAAGGCTTCCGTGTCGGGGGCGGTTCCCTCCGTCAGGAAGCGTACCGTCTGCTTCGCCTCGCCTTTGAGGTGGAGCTGTACGACCTCCGCGGGCACTCGACTGGCACGGAGATGGGCCCTCATTGCCTGGATCCAGTCCTCTACAGGCAGTTCCCCCCTCTCCTGTTCACCTCCAAATTCGCTGCACTTCCGCTCTCGTTGGACGTACACCACCGGGAGGGGCGCTGGGGGAAGCTGTTGGATCATGGCCTGGGCCAAGGCAAGCGACTCTCGGTGCCTGGCCTGCTCCAGTTGTTCGTGTTGGTGGTCTAGGGCTTCCGCCTGGTCTTGGAGTTGACCCTTTAGAAACTCCATTTCGGCTGTCAAGGTCCGCACCGTCTCGGCTTCCCTCCCTTCCTCTTTGAGCGGGGCTGGCGAGTCACCTCCTTGCTTCACCCGGGACGGCCCGGCTTTGGCCTCGGGCTTCGGGGTGTCGTCGTCCGACATCTCAGGTCTCTGGGTTGTCACTTACAAGGGAGTGGAGTAGGATGTTGATCCTGTTCGTGACGCCAAATGTAGCAGGGTGGATTATCCCTGCTTCATGGGAGCGGTGATGTGCGGTCAATAGGTAGCAAGACACAGTAGCACTCTGGCCAGCTGCACCTCCGTCTTTGGGGTCCGGAGCGTCAACTGGAGGCTGGCAGTGGGGATGGATGAGGCCCAGGGTTTACAAACCTGGTCCGGTACTCTGGTCTTCCTCCCTCTCTCTGGAGCAGTCAGCAGTACTCCCCAACACACCCTCACTCTCCACAGTTGCCCCTTTTGCCCTCCCACACCCAATGACCGGATGGTAGCGAAATAACTTGGTTCCCCCCGCAAGCAGTACCCTCCCTTAGTGACACCAGAACCCTTACAATGGAAATGGAAAAGGTAGAATAGCAAGGGGTTACGCTTACATATATTACCCGTAGCAAAGGGTTAGGGTTAGGGTTAGAAATAATGAAAGACACACACACAGTGCTCCCGTTCTGGATGACTGTATTGTAACTCAGCCTAGTTACAACAATGCTACGTCTGGTGATTACTGCACCATGGGTATCCATACAATAATTACTGGCATGAATCAATGGCATGAATCAATGGCATGAGTCAATTATAATATTACACCCAGGCACCAAGTGCTCTCAGGTACCCAGACTAAACACTGCACACGTCTGGGCGGTACACAGTATTTACCTTCTCTAAGGAATTACACTCTTACTGTCCCCGGTTGAGAAGATGGGAAGGAAGGGGGTAGCATAGGGAAGAGAATAAAGGGATTCACAGAACGGGAATTATTTAGGAAATACACGCCTTATCACGCTCAAAGAAAAGGAATAAAATAAAAGAGTGAGCCCACAAAATACCTATAAGTCCTATCTTATGCCGGCATATATTGTTCGGGGTACCCCTATTGAACTGTGGTTACCAACGTTAACTTCGCCCGCGGGCAGCACCACACTGTATACTGTATATGGAATCGGGAGCATCAATGCTCATTTGTACTCATCCGAAATGGCCGCCTCGCCACTCCACTGTTGTCCGTGAGGCAAGATGGCGTCGAACGCTCTCGCGAGGATGTCAGCAGGCGGAGCTGTAGCAGAGAGGCAGCGCTGGCTGAGCTGGTGCTGGCGATGACGACCTCTGCTGGTGGTAAAGAACTCCCCGTGTCCTGCAGGCAGCCTGGAGCAGGTGTGCTGCAGCACTCCGGTGCAAACAGCTGTTGACGCCCGGGCAGACTGCTTGGAGGTCCCGCACGTCTCTGGCACGCAGACTATACCGTCACTGTAACTAAGTATAACACGAGCAATACTACTGTGATCCTTAGCCGCACGCTACCTATACCGCTCACTGTAACTAGGTATAACTCGACTGTTAGTGCCTGGCTCTGCACTTATTGTTCATATCATACCACTGGTACTGCTAGGATATCGTATCCCGTCCCGCCTGCCAGTCACAAGGGGAGACGCACTGTAGAATATGAATCAATACTGTCATTTATAATCCGTATTCCAATGCTCTTCAGAAGGGAACGTTTGTGTCATTGTTCGTGTGAATCAATGACACTAGTTAGAATGTCTTTGTGTATAAAAGGGATATAAAACACAGTCAGCAGTTCTGAATAATATACCATATTTTCCAGACTGCTACACATAGTTATTTACAGAGCATATAGGACATGCTAGGTAGCTTTGGTAGTGCAATACACTGTTCCTGTTATTCTAATTTAAAGTGGCCTTTCCTTTTGGCCATAAGTGTGCGGCATGAGTGTGTGCCCGCTCATGTTAAAGTGTTAAGTGGCTGCTGGTGTGTGAGCGTGCACAGCGTGCGTGTCGTGTGTGTGTTCATGTGTGCTTGTGTGTGGATAGTTCAGTGTTCTGTGGCACTCAATGTTCATTGTTCAGGGCTCTGATGGCCTGGGGGAAGAAGCTGAGCCTAAGCCGCTCTGTCCTAGTAGATGGGGTTCGCAGGCGTCTCCCTGACCTCAGCAGCTGGAACAGGCTGTTATTGGGGTGGTGAGGGTCTTTCATTATCCTGCAGGCTCTGGATTTGCACCTCTTGTTGTATAGAACCTGCAGGGGAGGTAGTGCAATACCCGTGGTACGCTCGGCTGAGCGCACCACTCTCTGTAGGGCCTTCTTGTCTTGTGCCGTGCTGTTTCCATACCAGGCAGTGATGTTTCCGGTCAAGATGCTCTCTACAGCTCCTGAGTAGAAGGACTGGAGTATCTTCCCCGATACTCTGAACTTCCTTAACTGTCTCAGGTGGTAGAGGCGCTGTTTCGCCTTCTTTACTACTGTGTCTATGTGTGTTGACCATGTCAGATCCTCTGAGATGTGGACCCCCAGGTACTTAAAGCTGCTCACCCTGTCCACGGTAGCCCCGTTAATCATCAGTGGTGTGTGTGTCTCCTGCTGTCCTCTCCTATAATCCACGATCAGCTCCTTGGTTTTACCAATGTTCAGGAGCAGGCTGTTGTCCTGGTGTGTCATGGTGTGTGTGTGTGTGTGTGTGTGTGTGTGTGTGTGTGTGTGTGTGTGTGTGTGTGTGTGTGTGTGTGTGTGTGTGTGTGTGTGTGTGTGTGTGTGTGTGTGTGTGTGTGTGTGTGTGTGTGTGTGTGTGTGTGTGTGTGTGTGTGTGTGTGTGTGTGTGTGTGTGTGAGAGAGCCATGTCCTGTGGGCCAACAGACCCCCCCCCTCCTTCTGACGCTTGCGATTGTGAGCCTCACCATCGCGGGTGTTGATTTATACGATCAATAATTCAAAAAGTTGCTCTCTCTCTCCGCTGTTGGCCAGATGCCCCTCTCTCTCTCTCTCTGCTCTTGGCCAGATGTCCCTCTCTCTCTCTCTCTCTCTCTCTCTCTCTCTCTCTCTCTCTCTCTCTCTCTCTCTCTCTCTCTCTCTCTCTCTCTCTCTCTCTCCTCCTGGACCCTCAGCGTGCGCTGCTGTAAATCCTCCCCGGCTCTGAGAGCAGAAAGACAGATTGGCTTCATGAATTGATGGTGGTCATGAAGCCTGCCATGCCGGGGCTGTTTGTTTGCCTTTGTTACACGGGCAGAGCGTATTATCTCTAACCATATCAAGTGCTTTGGCAACAGTAGCACCTTAAAAACTTCAGGCCGAATGGCAAAGTTACACACTGTATACAATAGCTGTGTTGCCGACCAAAAATAACTGCAGCAAAAAAACAGACTAATACACTGACTACAGTAAGAGTACTGACTAATACACAGCACTACAGTAGTATTAATGACTAATACACCTGACTAAAGTAGTATTACTGTCTAATAATATGTAGTACACCTGACTACAGTAGTATTACTGACTAATACACCTGACTACATTAGTATTACTATCTAATAATATGTATAGTACACCTGACTACATTAGTATTACTGACTAATACACCTGCCAACAGTAGTATTACTGTCTAATACTATGTATTACACCTGACTACAGTAGTATTACTGATTAACTATAAAGTACACCTGCCAACAGTAGTATTACTGTCTAATACTATGTATTACACCTGACTACAGTAGTATTACTGACTAACTATAAAGTACACCTGCCAACAGTAGTATTACTGTCTAATACTATGTAGTACACATGACTACAGTAGTATTACTGACTAACTATAGAGTACACCTACCTACAGTAGTATTACTGACTAACTATAAAGTACACCTGACTACAGTAGTATTACTGACTAACTATAGAGTACACCTGACTACAGTAGTATTACTGACAAACTATATAGTACACCTGACTACAGTAATATTGCTAATTTACTAACTATATAGTACACCTGACTACAGTAATAATGCTAACTTACTAACTATATAGTTGACCTGACTACAGTAATATTGCTAACTTACTAACTATATAGTACACCTGACTACAGTAATATTGCTAACTTACTAACTATATAGTACACCTGACTACAGTAATAATGCTAACTTACTAACTATATAGTTGACCTGACTACAGTAATATTGCTAACTTACTAACTATATAGTACACCTGACTACAGTAATATTGCTAACTTACTAACTATATAGTACACCTGACTACAGTAGTATTGCTAACTTACTAACTATATAGTACACCTGACTACAGTAGTATTGCTAACTTACTAACTATAAAGTACACCTGACTACAGTAGTATTGCTAACTTACTAACTATATAGTACACCTGACTACAGTAATATTGCTAACTTACTAACTATATAGTACACCTGACTACAGTAGTATTACTAACTTACTAACTATATAGTACACCTGATGAGCTCTATGCTGAAGGGGATGGGATGAGGGGAGGGATGAGGGGAGGGAATGAGGGGAGGGATGAGAAGAGGGAGGAGGGGAGAGAGGAGGGGATGAGGGGGGAGTAGGCTTCAGAAGAGGCTCATCCCATAGTTATCTCCCACTACAACACTTAATGACCTCGTACTTCAGCTGAGATGAGACCCTCCAGCCACAGAATTATCTGAAGGGCGCTGTGTGTTTGAGGAAATTATCTCATCCTTTTAGTCATTACAATTAGCAGCAGGGTCCAGTGATCAATCTGACGGTAGGCAAAGCGGAGGGAGAGCGAACCCACCGGCGGTGCAGGGTTACCTGTGGACCGGTAGATACAACGGAGCACAGAAAAGTCCATCTAAGATATGTCACGCTTAAGTAGAACCTCATAAGTACAACCGCCTTGTCCTTTCAGAGACCCTCAAGGCTACATGCCATCTTCCTTCACAGATAATAAATCTTAATGTACTTATATATATATACACAAGGGAGTTTTGGGAAAGGACTATTTTTGAGCACCTTTTTGTCACCCTGTAGAAAAATTACCCACTTACCGCCCCACTAATCACTACACTGTTAAAATCTGGGGGCCCCGTAATGATCGCTTAATGTCCTGGATCAATAATGTTGGAGAGGACTACCTTCTCATAAGGAGATTTAATGTGTCCTGAAAAGCAAGCGGCTACTTACTAAGTGTTCAGCGCCGGACATCATAAATCATCCAGGACACGTATGAACTTGCAGAAAATCCCAGAAAGTCTTAGGTGTTAATTTTCTGTGGAGGTGTCTCAGGAGCTTCCGGGAGAGTCCTTCGGTCAGTCCCTCTTTCTTTGAAAAGATAAAAGCATGTACAGTAATCTGTAGTACAAGGAAAAAGAACACGTCATCTTAAAGGAACACGCCAACATTATGGGAAATGCACTTACCGTCAGACAATAAGATAAATACCAATTTCCTCTCAGTTTTTTCAGTAGATCCGGCTGCAAGCTAGCCTAGATTAGCGCCATCAATGGAAGCGGATACGGATCAGCTAGCCTAGAATCATAGGACCCTGCTCCTAATTGGATGTCTTTCTACTGAAGGCACAGAGAGGAGGGTCAGGAAACACTGTTTTTAAGAAAGGATCACTTTGTACAAAACACCAGTTCTCTGTGATGAGGGCGGCAGCATTTCTGGAAGAGGTTTC
>NC_140166.1:25098957-25151457 GCF_963971535.1 Notolepis coatsorum
GAGAGAGAGAGAGAGAGAGAGAGCGAGAGAGAGAGAGAGAGGACGGGAGAAAGAAAGAGAGACAGAAAGAGAGATAGCAGATAGCAGAGAGAGAGAGACATAGGGAGAGAAGGAGAAGGGATGCAGAGAGAGATAGCAGAGAGAGCGAGAAAGAGAGAGATAGTAGAGAGATGATAGACAGAGAGCGATAGTAGAGAGAGGGGGATAGTAGAGAGATAGTAGAGAGAGAGACAGAAAGAGAAAGATATATATTAGAGACAAAGAGAGATAATAGAGAGACAGATCGAGATATATAGTAGAGAGAGAGACATAGAGAGATATTAGAGAGACAGAGAGATAGAGATATAGTAGAGAGAGACAGATATAGATAGATAGATAGATAGATAGATAGATAGATAGATAGATAGATAGATAGATAGATAGATAGATAGATAGATAGATAGATAGATAGATAGATAGATAGATAGATAGATAGATAGATAGATAGATAGATAGATAGATAGATAGATAGATAGATAGATAGATAGATAGATAGATAGATAGATAGATAGATAGATAGATAGATAGATAGATAGATAGATAGATAGATAGATAGATAGATAGATAGATAGATAGATAGATAGATAGATAGATAGATAGATAGATAGATAGATAGATAGATAGATAGATAGATAGATAGATAGATAGATAGATAGATAGATAGATAGATAGATAGATAGATAGATAGATAGATAGATAGATAGATAGATAGATAGATAGATAGATAGATAGATAGATAGATAGATAGATAGATAGATAGATAGATAGATAGATAGATAGATAGATAGATAGATAGATAGATAGATAGATAGATAGATAGATAGATAGATAGATAGATAGATAGATAGATAGATAGATAGATAGATAGATAGATAGATAGATAGATAGTAGAGAGAGAGACAGAGAGATATTAGAGAAAGAGAGAGACAGAGACAAAGATAAATATAGGAGAGGGAGATAGTAAAGAGAGAGAGAGAGAGAGAGAGAGAAATAGTAGAGACACAGAGAGAGAGACATAGTAAAGAGAGAGAGATGTATCTCCTCTGATTGCCGGCCTCTAATAAGCATGGTGGACCGAGAATCTTTTCAGAGTAAATTGTTGAAGACATCTGGCAAGGCTTTCTGTCTGATGCATGTGCAGTTGAAACGTGCCTCTGGAGGGCGTTGGCATGGCAACCGCTAACTGCTATTCACCAGCAATGCGGTTTGAAAGGTTTAGGGCCCATAGTTGAAAATCCATTTGGGCCCAGGCACTACCTGCGCTCTCTGCTCTCTCTCTCTCTCCTCCTGATCTCTCTTCCGGATCTCTCAGCTATCTCTCTCCTCCCTGATCGCTCAGCTCTCTCCTCTCTCTCTCTCTCTCTCTCTCTCTCTCTCTCTCTCTCTCTCTCTCTCTCCTCTCTCTCTCTCTCCTCTCTCTCTCTCTCTCTCTCTCTCTCTCTCTCTCTCTCCTCCTGGACCCTCAGCGTGCGCTGCTGTAAATCCTCCCCGGCTCTGAGAGCAGAAAGACAGATTGGCTTCATGAATTGATGGTGGTCATGAAGCCTGCCATGCCGGGGCTGTTTGTTTGCCTTTGTTACACGGGCAGAGCGTATTATCTCTAACCATATCAAGTGCTTTGGCAACAGTAGCACCTTAAAAACTTCAGGCCGAATGGCAAAGTTACACACTGTATACAATAGCTGTGTTGCCCGACCAAAAATAACTGCAGCAAAAAAACAGACTAATACACTGACTACAGTAAGAGTACTGACTAATACACAGCACTACAGTAGTATTAATGACTAATACACCTGACTAAAGTAGTATTACTGTCTAATAATATGTAGTACACCTGACTACAGTAGTATTACTGACTAATACACCTGACTACATTAGTATTACTATCTAATAATATGTATAGTACACCTGACTACATTAGTATTACTGACTAATACACCTGCCAACAGTAGTATTACTGTCTAATACTATGTATTACACCTGACTACAGTAGTATTACTGATTAACTATAAAGTACAACCTGCCAACAGTAGTATTACTGTCTAATACTATGTATTACACCTGACTACAGTAGTATTACTGACTAACTATAAAGTACACCTGCCAACAGTAGTATTACTGTCTAATACTATGTAGTACACATGACTACAGTAGTATTACTGACTAACTATAGAGTACACCTACCTACAGTAGTATTACTGACTAACTATAAAGTACACCTGACTACAGTAGTATTACTGACTAACTATAGAGTACACCTGACTACAGTAGTATTACTGACAAACTATATAGTACACCTGACTACAGTAATATTGCTAATTTACTAACTATATAGTACACCTGACTACAGTAATAATGCTAACTTACTAACTATATAGTTGACCTGACTACAGTAATATTGCTAACTTACTAACTATATAGTACACCTGACTACAGTAATATTGCTAACTTACTAACTATATAGTACACCTGACTACAGTAATAATGCTAACTTACTAACTATATAGTTGACCTGACTACAGTAATATTGCTAACTTACTAACTATATAGTACACCTGACTACAGTAATATTGCTAACTTACTAACTATATAGTACACCTGACTACAGTAGTATTGCTAACTTACTAACTATATAGTACACCTGACTACAGTAGTATTGCTAACTTACTAACTATAAAGTACACCTGACTACAGTAGTATTGCTAACTTACTAACTATATAGTACACCTGACTACAGTAATATTGCTAACTTACTAACTATATAGTACACCTGACTACAGTAGTATTACTAACTTACTAACTATATAGTACACCTGATGAGCTCTATGCTGAAGGGGATGGGATGAGGGGAGGGATGAGGGGAGGGAATGAGGGGAGGGATGAGAAGAGGGAGGAGGGGAGAGAGGAGGGGATGAGGGGGGAGTAGGCTTCAGAAGAGGCTCATCCCATAGTTATCTCCCACTACAACACTTAATGACCTCGTACTTCAGCTGAGATGAGACCCTCCAGCCACAGAATTATCTGAAGGGCGCTGTGTGTTTGAGGAAATTATCTCATCCTTTTAGTCATTACAATTAGCAGCAGGGTCCAGTGATCAATCTGACGGTAGGCAAAGCGGAGGGAGAGCGAACCCACCGGCGGTGCAGGGTTACCTGTGGACCGGTAGATACAACGGAGCACAGAAAAGTCCATCTAAGATATGTCACGCTTAAGTAGAACCTCATAAGTACAACCGCCTTGTCCTTTCAGAGACCCTCAAGGCTACATGCCATCTTCCTTCACAGATAATAAATCTTAATGTACTTATATATATATACACAAGGGAGTTTTGGGAAAGGACTATTTTTGAGCACCTTTTTGTCACCCTGTAGAAAAATTACCCACTTACCGCCCCACTAATCACTACACTGTTAAAATCTGGGGGCCCCGTAATGATCGCTTAATGTCCTGGATCAATAATGTTGGAGAGGACTACCTTCTCATAAGGAGATTTAATGTGTCCTGAAAAGCAAGCGGCTACTTACTAAGTGTTCAGCGCCGGACATCATAAATCATCCAGGACACGTATGAACTTGCAGAAAATCCCAGAAAGTCTTAGGTGTTAATTTTCTGTGGAGGTGTCTCAGGAGCTTCCGGGAGAGTCCTTCGGTCAGTCCCTCTTTCTTTGAAAAGATAAAAGCATGTACAGTAATCTGTAGTACAAGGAAAAAGAACACGTCATCTTAAAGGAACACGCCAACATTATGGGAAATGCACTTACCGTCAGACAATAAGATAAATACCAATTTCCTCTCAGTTTTTTCAGTAGATCCGGCTGCAAGCTAGCCTAGATTAGCGCCATCAATGGAAGCGGATACGGATCAGCTAGCCTAGAATCATAGGACCCTGCTCCTAATTGGATGTCTTTCTACTGAAGGCACAGAGAGGAGGGTCAGGAAACACTGTTTTTAAGAAAGGATCACTTTGTACAAAACACCAGTTCTCTGTGATGAGGGCGGCAGCATTTCTGGAAGAGGTTTCTCCTTTCAAGGGATTTGTCTTTGTGAAAATGGTGAAACCTAGTGGTTAAAATGTAAAAAGAAATAAAGGCTCTACAGTTGCTGGACCAATATATTCAACAAGCTCAACGCCAACTAAGCAATCCTATATATTACGACCTTTACCATCTAACCCACAGGTCGGCAATAGGCGGCCCGTGGGACGAAATTGGCCCGCCAGCAATAATATATGGCCCCTCAGATTATTAAAAAAAAAAAAAAAAAAAAAAAAAAAAAAATAATAATAATAATAATAATAATAATAATAATAATAATAATAATAATAATAATAATAATAATAATAATAATAATAATTATTATTATTATTATTATTATTATTATTATTATTATTATTATTATTATTATTATTATTATTATTATTATTATTATTATTATTATTATTATTATTATTATCAGACCAACTAGGCTAGGCTATATGTTAGCTATAATGTCCAAATAGAGAAACTACCACCACCTAAACAATGCTTATTATACTTTGTTTTATCCATGTTGAGAGTGAATAACAGGTATAGGCAGCGAGGTGCAATGTAGCGCTTGCTCAACATGAAAAAAGTCGGTGGACAGCGCCTGGTGCTGAAATAACAAACAAGCCACACCACATGTGTGGTGTGAAATTAAAACACCAGTTCAGTAAGTCATTCAAACTGTATCTTTACTTATATATGACTGTGATGGCACCACACATGTGAACAGTAACAATGCAATTAAACTGAAGTCAAATCAGAGCAAAAAAAGCTGAATCTGCTTCAAGAAGATGCGCTACATTAGGTATATAAGGAATTACAACGAGACATTTATTGACTAAATAAAAAATACAATTAGGCTTTTAACCCTCTAAAGCCGGGCGCAACACTAGACATGTTTTGTAAAACATTAAATATCGTTGGATTTGTTTGTGATAAAGACTTGCTTTATTGTATCGGAATCGATTGTCATCAAAATGTTGTGCATCTCTCAGAGAATGCGCGGATGTAAAGCATAGAATCTTGAAATATCTAGATTGGTTGTTTTCCCTGGACTGCATCTAATCCGCTGTATCTATCCATTTATCATATATCTATGTCTGTCACTATAGCCAATGGAAATGCTAGAAATGGTCACATGGACTGGGAGAACCAATAGAAAATTCCTATTGTTTCTCAATAGTCCAGTGCGCTCCACAGAAAGGGCTGTCAGATAGACGCATTGGTTGCGTGTAATGTAAGATAGACCAATAAGAGAGAGGCGCTTGTCTCTGGTTTTATAATAAAATGGTTTTAAAAAATTTCAAATTTACTTTATTACCCTTTTCAACTGCAAAGTAAAACTTTGTCAACATGTTTTATTTAATAAAATAAAGTTCAGTCTGTTCATCTCACTTCAATCATTTTAATTGCAGAACATGGTATTTTCTAGGGGTGTCCCAGACTAAGGATTTGGATAGTCGACTATGATTCGCCAAAATTTGCCGTTAGTCGACAATTTTTTTATCTTTTTTTTATCATTCCATTAGGGCTGTGGGGGGTTCTTAATGTCTGAAGGAGTCGACTGAAGGCTTCTTGTCCTCTGCAAAAGTATGCAATTGGTCCACCCATACAATGGCTTGGAAAAAATGTGGCCCTCGGCCAAGCTTAATTGCCTACCCCTAACCCATTGGAAAACATGAAAAGTGAACTGAGAGAAACCGTATGGCAAGGCAAAAACATGATTTCTTGATGCCAAAACCTCCTCCCCAGCAACTTTTCACATGTCACCTAAAATCCACAAGGATCCCTTAAACCCACCAGGCAGACCCCTTATCAGCGGTGATGACACTGTCTCCCGCCTCCACAGTCATCAACCACTTTATGAAACCCTTTGTATCCACCTTGCCTGTGTTCCTTCAGGACAACCACACATGTTCTCAAAACACTTGATGAACTGCAGAATAATAATAATATTTCTGCATTTAACAAACATGCTGAGGGAAGACAGATGGATGTCTGTACCAAGTTTTGTGTAGATCGGACTCATGGCGTCATGGAGTTATCACCTTTCAAAGTAAAAATCATCTTTAATTATCTTTAATTGTAGCTGCCCCATCAGGTCAATTGGGGAGAGCATTTTCACACAACGTACAAACAATGGGCCAAATTCCATGCTGCTACCATTTACCATCTCACGGGAAACTGCACAAATATCTCTGAAGAAAAATAATAAATTCAGACAAAAACAATGGGATTTCAGCCCTTCAGGGCATGGACCCTTAATAGTAGCTTGGATTTATATACGTAGCACCGTTCACGAAACCCAAGGATGCTTATTAAAGCTTGCATGATGCATTTCTAGTCACTGTGGATGTAGAGTCATTATATACACAAACATTTGTCACAATGAAGGCCTAGAGGCTCTTAGGTATTATTTACAACAAAGACTGGAGGAAC
Organism: Notolepis coatsorum; assembly: GCF_963971535.1. Lineage (NCBI taxonomy): Eukaryota > Metazoa > Chordata > Actinopteri > Aulopiformes > Paralepididae > Notolepis > Notolepis coatsorum. The sequence goes on from NC_140166.1 coordinate 25,105,457, forward strand.
ACAAATCTCCCGGCGACGGTATTGTGTCACTCACATTCTGAACGCTCAGAAACAAACAATGTGTTCTTATTTCAGGATCATCTTCACAGACAGGAGAAAGGGGCTACTATCGGAGCGGCCTATGCTCCCAAGTTATGGGGGACTTTTCCTGGGCCTATGAGAAGAGAGACATAGCTACAGTACAGCCATCCCTTTCTTGGACAAATCAAGTGGTTTGGCAGATATGGCTGATGGAATCTTGGAACCTATTCTCTCCATTCAAATGACTGACTGGTTCTTAGGGTTCCTCCAGTTTTCTCTGAACTATGAAAAACCTTCCTTTGATGCTTCCAACACCTGGAATATCCTCCGACTGACTCTGGAGCTGAAGGTTCTTCCAACACCTGGAATGCCCTCTTACTGACTCTGGAGCTGAAGGTTCTTCCAACACCTGGAATATCCTCTGACTGACTCTGGAGCTGAAGGTTGTTCCTTCTCTTAGTTATATGAATACTGGCTGAGCGTCTCGCTCTGCCTACTGAGATATCATAATCTCCAGCACCTACTGTGCCTGTGGAAACTTAACACATGCACCCACCTGCACGTGACCACGCCACTTCTGTGCGTGCCTCTACAATAGGCAGGAAGTGGTCACGCTTACGCCCTTCCAAGTTCGAATCCCATACGCGGAAAACATCCAAGGGACCTCAGGGCGCTGAAGAGCGAGACGCTCAGCCAGTATTCATATAACTAGGATTATAGGATAACCTTACGTTCCTTACGTTCAGCCAGTATTCATATAACTAGGGTCAGGGCCGCCTCAGGGGGTGTGCGAGCAGTGCGGTTGCACAGGGCCTCGCGGGAAGGGGGGCCTCGCACAAAAAAAGAAAAAAATATATATATATATATATATATATTTTTTTTTATTTTTTATTTTTTTTTGCGAGGCCCCCCTTCCCGCGAGGCCATTTTTCATCACAGACCTAAAATCTAGTTTTGCTTATATGCTTATATATTTCACAGTAGACACGTTTGTAGAATGTGTCTGACTTGTTCCTGGCTCTGCGGCTCTGCAGCAGACATACTCACTATTGGAGCTCTGGGGCTCTGCAGCAGACATACTATTGGTTTCAACGAAGGGAGGGGTTACATGTGTACAGTCGGCCGGCGTGCGTCAGCTGCGTTTTACTATTTCGCGCGTGCAGCATTGGAGCCCAGATAGCAAAAAATTTGTGAATCAACGTTGAAATAGGGTTAGGCAGAAATATTGAATCTATGTTGAAGCCTGACATCGAAATTATACAAATCGTTGTCTATGACTTTCATGTTGAATCAACGTTAGGTGTCAACCATAACTGATACTATATCAATGTTGATTCAACCATCATCTAAATGGTAATCTACATGCACATTTTAGTTGATTTTATATTGAATCAATGTTAGACATCAATGTTTATTCAACCATAATCTAAATGGTAATCTACTTGTACATTTGTAACTTGTACATCTACTTGTAACTTGTAAAGTTAAGGAATCAATACTGATTATTGTACATTTTACATTAAAATATTGCTGCTGATATGTATACATCATAACATTACATGTTTTTTTCCTGCTGTTAAACACACTATTGTTGTTCAAAATTCTTATATGACCATATTTCCAAAAATGTGTGAACAAAAATGACAACATGGCTTTAATATAAAAATTTCTTTTTTTCTTTCAAGAGGGTCTCATCATACTTCCAGTGACCAGTTAACCTTTTACACAAACATTAAATAACAGACCTTATAACAGACCTTTCATTAACAATACTATATATAGCCACTGCCAGAATAGTGACACACGTATTGTGTGTGGTGAGCACACGCATTCATGCACAACGAAGACAAGATTGCGTTGTCTCAATCATTTTAACTATAAATTTATGAGCTCAAAGTATGAGCTCACTGACTGAAATGTCCAACAAAAAGCATCAATTGTCAAATAATATTGATCACATTAACTAGACTAGATGTTTTTGAGGAAATTAGAAAGGGAACAACAACTTAACCCTTGTGTCTGATCAGATTCTTATTTGTTTGATAACTTTGCAGTGATTATGTTTGTAGCCAACATAATATGTGGCATAATCTTTTAATTATCTTGTATTTTTTTTTTACTCTTCATAAATTGTTTATTCAACTTCAGCCCGATCATAACCACCACATATTGTTTTTTTTGTCATATTTAACAACTCTTTTCAGAAAAGTGGGAGTATTTCATTACAAAAATAATATAAAAAATGGTTATGATCAGGGCTGAAGTTGAATAAAATATTTATGGAAAAGAAAGTGGGAAATTATTTCAACATAATCTTTTTATGGAGTTTTTCAATTTAGTCCCCTAATAAGAGTATAATACTTTAGTTTTCAGACACAAGGGTTAAATAACAATGGCAGAGGATTTGAATTTAAACACAGTGGAGCTCAGATGATCTACAGTTGTCCACGACTTATCCTCCAAGGCATCTGCTATATAATAATCTTCAGATTTACTTAAGTGTTATTAGTAGGTTACAGCAGTAAGCATTCGTTTTGTAACTGAGGGGTTACAAAACCCTGACTGTATTAAAGATTGTGATAGATTAAACCACTGCTAGTTATGTACTTGAATTACTGGCCAGACAGTACATCAAATATAGATGGTGAACACCCACAAGAACACGGCATTGACAAAGAAATAGTATTTGAGGGTATTTTATTATTATTATGCAACATTAGGTTACAGAATGAGAATTAGGGTCGCGCTTGTATGGCGAAGAATATGCGTAAAGTCAGTCAATAGCATGAGTCACTAAGAATAGCAGGAATCCTACGATGGGTCTAAGTTGACACCACCTGTCGTATAATAGCAACTATATAAGGCAACACTGGTACCGCCTGGAGACAATGGGTTCCCTCCGGGGGTGTAAGGCCTGGAGGGTAGAGGAATGTTCGGATACTCAGTCTGATTCAATGAGGAATAAAGAGACTCCAGGTACAGGAGTCGGTCCTTGTAAATCCCTTGATCAGCAGCAAAGCAATAATTGTAATCCAAATGCTCGATAGCACTGATGACAGCTAGCCAGCCTCTGTCCACGAGGCCAGCCCGAGTTGTAATCCTCACGAGGTCGAATCCCAAACGATAGTGGGAATCAATGATGCTCTTCTCCGGGTAACACGTTCCAAATTTGTCCCTAAAAAAGGACAGGTTGTCCCTGTCCTTTACCCACTTCTGAGGGATTGTACCTTGATAGAGAGGTCATCCAGTGCTCTATTGTCTTTGGCTGGGGGGAGGCGGTCGATCTCTCGTATTTCTTGGATCACGTAATCCCATATGCGTCCATAGCGCGCGTCGAGGGCCACCAGAGCTGCGGAGTATGGGGTGCTTGAGTTGGAATGTGCCAGCGCTATGTTATGCGCTCTGGGCACCTTGAGATGCTTGAGGAGGATGGCATATTTATACGACTCGTCGTGGACATCGGACATCATAGTCTCCAAACACATGCGTAATTCCGTGTACTGTGCTCTGTCCTCGCGCGTAAAGTCTGGGAACGTCGGTGCGCCAAGGTAAGATGCCATGGATGGCTGGGACACCGATGAGCATAGGGGGAGAAGCCTCCTGGGCGAGTCTCCCCGTACGTGGGGTCGTGGGTTAGTGCTGGGTGGGTACCAGAGGCCGGGCCCCCAGGTGCTGCTCCTCGGTGCTGACTGTGTATTAAACTCAACCTTGGTTTGGGTCGGGGGTTCGTAACGCAGTGGCTCGGGGCTGGGGTCGGGGCTGTACTGGGCCTCCTGGTCCAAGATGGGTTCGTGCTGGTGGGCTTGATATCCCTCCTCTTCCTCCGCTAGGTCCTGGAGTCTTCTAGTTAGTTTCTCGGCGACGTAGGCGGGATCTTCCCGTTGGCTGGGTCTCGTAGAGACCGGTCGGGGAGGGGGCTCGGCGACGTAGGCAGGTTCTTCCTGCTGGCTGGGTCCCGTGTAGACTGGTCGGGGAGGGGGCTCGGCGACGTAGGCAGGTTCTTCCTGCTGGCTGGGTCCCGTGTAGACTGGTTGCGGAGGGGGCTCGGCGACGTAGGCAGGTTCTTCCTGCTGGCTGGGTCCCATGTAGATTTGTCGGGGAGGGGAAGGTGCCCTCGACCCGTGTCGTGATGATCTCCGGGAGCTCCGGGTGGAGGAGTGAGGGGTCACCCTCTGGAGTAGTTGCTCCACCATCTGCGCCTGCAGCCGGTCTCTTTCCATCTCGCACTGTGCATTGGCGGTGTCGCGCTGTGCATCGCGTTGCGCGTGGGCGGCGTCGCGCTGAATGTTTTCTTCAGCCTGGAGGCGCCTCTCTTCCAGTCTGATGGTCTCGCGCTCGTTCTGTTGTTGTGCTTGGAGACGTTCTCTTTGTAGTGCAGAATGTTCGCGCTCACTCTGTTGTTGTGCTTGGCGGCGCTCTTGTTCCGCTGCAGAGTGTTCGCGCTCACTAAGTGCTTGTGCTTGGAGTTGGTCGCGCTCACCCTGGAGTCGGTCTCTTTCGGTTGAAGCTGTCAGCGTGGCGATCAAGGCTTGCGCCAGTCTCTGGTCAGCCTCGCTGGGGGATGACACTGGTGGAGGTGATCGGGCGCGGACAGGGCTTGGTGGAGACCTGTTCTCCTGGCGTGCTCTGAGGTCTATCTCTTGAGCGCGGTACTCTTCTCGTGGTTGCGCGCCGAGGGCTGTCTCGGGTACGCGTTCTTGGGTTGGTTGTGCACCGTGGTCTATCCCTGGAGCGCTTTCTTTATCCTGGAGCGCTCCGGGGTCTATCCCGGTCACGCTGTCTGGAGGTATAGTCACGTCATGTCCCGCTTGGTCCCCCCCGTGAGCTAAGTCAGTTTCGTTTGAACTTTCTGGGGTCTCTACTGGCGGGGCCGCCAAGTCGATAGGAGTGGGCATGCTTAAACTATCCGTTTTATCCGTATTTAACGTCCGTTTAGATAAGCTAGGGGGTAAAACGAAAGCGAAGTCCTCTAGATATGGAGGTTGCTGACGTTTGCGCTGCGGGCGTTCTAGCTTGGGGGAGCCGTTTTGAGAGTGTTCACCGCTGGCCATGTTAATATTAATATTATATTAAATATCACTGATACCCTCCGGCTCGAAGGACCAATTGTAACTGAGGGGTTACAAAACCCTGACTGTATTAAAGATTGTGATAGATTAAACCACTGCTAGTTATGTACTTTAATTACTGGCCAGACAGTACATCAAATATAGATGGTGAACACCCACAAGAACACGGCATTGACAAAGAAATAGTATTTGAGGGTATTTTATTATTATTATGCAACATTAGGTTACAGAATGAGAATTAGGGTCGCGCTTGTATGGCGAAGAATATGCGTAAAGTCAGTCAATAGCATGAGTCACTAAGAATAGCAGGAATCCTACGATGGGTCTAAGTTGACACCACCTGTTGTATAATAGCAACTATATAAGGCAACACTGGTACCTCCTGGAGACAATGGGTTCCCTCCAGGGGTGTAAGGCCTGGAGGGTAGAGGAATGTTCGGATACTCAGTCTGATTCAATGAGGATAAAGAGACTCCAGGTACAGGAGTCGGTCCTTGTAAATCCCTTGATCAGCAGCAAAGCAATAATTGTAATCCAAATGCTCGATAGCACTGATGACAGCTAGCCAGCCTCTGTCCACGAGGCCAGCCCGAGTTGTAATCCTCACGAGGTCGAATCCCAAACGATAGTGGGAATCAATGATGTTCTTCCTGCTGGCTGGGTCCCGTGTAGACTGGTTGCGGAGGGGGCTCGGCGACGTAGGCAGGTTCTTCCTGCTGGCTGGGTCCCGTGTAGATTTGTCGGGGAGGGGAAGGTGCCCTCGACCCGTGTCGTGATGATCTCCGGGAGCTCCGGGTGGAGGAGTGAGGGGTCACCCTCTGGAGTAGTTGCTCCACCATCTGCGCCTGCAGCCGGTCTCTTTCCATCTCGCACTGTGCATTGGCGGTGTCGCGCTGTGCATCGCGTTGCGCGTGGGCGGCGTCGCGCTGAATGTTTTCTTCAGCCTGGAGGCGCCTCTCTTCCAGTCTGATGGTCTTGCGCTCGTTCTGTTGTTGTGCTTGGAGACGTTCTCTTTGTAGTGCAGAATGTTCGCGCTCACTCTGTTGTTGTGCTTGGCGGCGCTCTCGTTCCGCTGCAGAGTGTTCGCGCTCACTAAGTGCTTGTGCTTGGAGTTGGTCGCGCTCACCCTGGAGTCGGTCTCTTTCGGTTTAAGCTGTCAGCGTGGCGATCAAGGCTTGCGCCAGTCTCTGGTCAGCCTCGCTGCGGGATGACACTGGTGGAGGTGATCGGGCGTGGACAGGGCTTGGTGGAGACCTGTTCTCCTGGCGCGCTCCGAGGTCTATCTCTTGAGCGCGGTACTCTTCTCGTGGTTGCGCGCCGAGGGCTGTCTCGGGTACGCGCTCTTGGGTTGGTTGTGCACCGGGGTCTATCCCTGGAGCGCTTTCTTTATCCTGGAGCGCTCCGGGGTCTATCCCGGTGACGCTGTCTGGAGGTATAGTCACGTCATGTCCCGCTTGGTCCCCCCCGTGAGCTAAGTCAGTTTCGTTTGAACTTTCTGGGGTCTCTACTGGCGGGGCCGCCAAGTCGATAGGAGTGGGCATGCTTAAACTATCCGTTTTATCCATATTTAACGTCCGTTTAGATAAGCTAGGGGGTAAAACGAAAGCGAAGTCCTCTAGATATGGAGGTGGCTGACGTTTGCGCTGCGGGCGTTCTAGCTTGGGGGAGCCGTTTTGAGAGTGTTCACCGCTGGCCATGTTAATATTAATATTATATTAAATATCACTGATACCCTCCGGCTCGAAGGACCAATTGTAACTGAGGGGTTACAAAACCCTGACTGTATTAAAGATTGTGATAGATTAAACCACTGCTAGTTATGTACTTTAATTACTGGCCAGATAGTACATCAAATATAGATGGTGAAAACCCACAAGAACACGGCATTGACAAAGAAATAGTATTTGAGGGTATTTTATTATTATTATGCAACATTAGGTTACAGAATGAGAATTAGGGTCGCGCTTGTATGGCGAAGAATATGCGTAAAGTCAGTCAATAGCATGAGTCACTAAGAATAGCAGGAATCCTTCGATGGGTCTAAGTTGACACCACCTGTCGTATAATAGCAACTATATAAGGCAACACTGGTACCGCCTGGAGACAATGGGTTCCCTCCGGGGGTGTAAGGCCTGGAGGGTAGAGGAATGTTCGGATACTCAGTCTGATTCAATGAGGAATAAAGAGACTCCAGGTACAGGAGTCGGTCCTTGTAAATCCCTTGATCAGCAGCAAAGCAATAATTGTAATCCAAATGCTCGATAGCACTGATGACAGCTAGCCAGCCTCTGTCCACGAGGCCAGCCCGAGTTGTAATCCTCACGAGGTCGAATCCCAAACGATAGTGGGAATCAATGATGCTCTTCTCCGGGTAACACGTTCCAAATCAATATAATCCAACCGGTAATGGTTCTGCAATCTTGACGTTACTGCATTAAACTCTGACACTTTACTATTCTATTCGCACGTGGCTCTCAACGCTCTGTTAGACGCACTGCTGCTCACTTCACTGTTACCGAACTTGTCACACTGCTTGTTTAGACGAACTGCTGCTGTGCGCACCTGCGCCAGCATATATACTTAAGTGGCTTTCTAGTCCCAAACCTAACCGCTTGGTCCTGAATCAATACACTGCCAAGGGCATGTCCCGACTTGCCCCAAACTCGCCCATTGCACCTGTCTGAGTGCGAGACTGCCTGGCGCCGCCGTCAGGGGGTCATTATTCATAAGGAAAGTGAATATTACTATGGTTTGAACGCAGGTAAAGGGATATTCCGTGTATATATAAATAATATACAATGTACATAAAACAATAAAGGTAGATTCTCAGTTTTAATCTGGCCCTTCACAACAAGTTTGCTCAGTCAATTATGGCCAATTCGTTTTATATTGTTTAATACAGTTAAATAAATAGATAAATGAAAAGCAATTTTTTTTGTATTTCCTTGTACTGTATGAACCAGGGAAACAGTGTGTGCTGGGGTACCCTAAGTTTGACTCTGGTTCGCTTGACTTAAGTTTGGGTCACTTCGGTTCCAAGAACAGGCTGAAGCAGCAAGTCATTCAAGTAGATGCCGTCCATGGAAGAACAGTGTCCATGAGGGTAATTCCTTGTACTGTATGAACCAGGGAAACAGTGTGTGCTGGGGTACCCTAAGTTTGACTCTGGTTCGCTTGACTTAAGTTTGGGTCACTTCGGTTCCTTGAGATGCCTCCCTCCCGGTCTGGCGCATAACGAAGCCACTTCTTGACAGTTTCGCTGTAGTCCTGGTCGGTCAGCTTGGGGTCAAACTGTCGAGCAGCAGCTGATAGACACAAAAATAAAAAAGTGAGGAAGAGAGGTGAGATGATGTACGATGATAAGAGCACCCTTCACTTCACACGAGTGCGATTTTTTTTAATCACTCAATTACTCACTCTGTAGGTCTACAGTAACAAGCTACAGTCAGCATCCAGTTAGACAGGACAGGAAAGAGAAGCAATCGCCTAGCCTGACACCATCTAGGCAATACAATGTGTATCCATGCACCTCTAAAGCTCACCAATTACGTTGTCCATTTCTTATAGGTTGCACTTTCATCACTTTATTCCAACATAACACTTTTTTTTTAAGTTTTTGCAACAGCATAATTATATTCTGAATCACCAGCATCACCAGCATCACCACCTCACTACCTAAACTTAACCTATGAAGTAGTTTGCAGGGGAGGAAGCTCACCAAACATGCAGGCTTGTAGTGTTGTGTGCTTGAATGGCTTCTTGCTTTCTGAAAGCTTGTCTTTCTTTCCAGCCCAGTTGAACCCACTGGCCAGGGCGTTGGTCATAGCAGTTTTCAACATCAGTCTGATCAGGTTCTCTGAATTGGTGCCTCCTACCAAAGCCAGGCGAGAAATCTAAATCAGAGAGAAGAAAATGAAGGCCCTGCGTTAGAAACAGCATAACATTTATTTTATGAACACAGAGCAACCAACTTGTTTATACACACACTTTATGCATGCACTGATATTCCAGCCCATGCCAGTCATTAGGTTTAACCACATTAACCCTCCTGTCCATATGTAAACGGTATATTTGAACAATTTCAAAACGTTTCATAAATAGCAGATATACAAGCTCTAACACGTTTTGAACTAGAAAGTGCTAAACACATTTTTCCCCTGAACAAGACCACACTGAAATGATCCACATTTGATAAATGAATGCAGTTCAATAAATTACCATCTTACCATTTTGATGGACTGATTGCTCCATCAGTAATGATTCTGCCTCATTGAAGTCTTGTTCACTGGCGATTGGCAGCTGGAAGGGGAGCATAGTGGTTGTGGTGGCCACCCCGTGTCCCCTGGTCCCACCAGATATGTTGCCCTCAGCCAACTCGGTCTTGATGAACTGCACATCTCTGGACAGATCCTTCACCACGACAAGTAATTCAGCAAGCATTGAATTCATCTTCTGGATGGTAAGGTCTTCAGAAGAAGAGTTAAAATCATTAAGTGAGAAATAAAAATAAGCAGCAAATCACACGAGGAATTACACCATGTCCAATAGACTTGCCTTTCATAAGCTGCCCATCATCGCCGGCCATCTGTCTACGCTGTGAAACACCAGATGGGGTGTTGTAGTGCCCTGAGCTGTATCCTGACATCGCTGTAGAAACAAAATCATAGTTATATATTTCACTATAGTTTGACTGCATTGGATCAAACTGGTGGTAGTTCCCTCTAAAATGGCATACCATTTTGTGCATGTTGTGAGAGACCAGGGGGACTGTTGTATTTCCCCGAGCTGCATCCCGACATCCCTGTAGAAACAAATCATTATATTTAAAAATAAATACAAAATCTGACTTGTCAGTCAAACTAACATACATGTCATAATCACTAACACTGGTTCCTGACAGGCAGCAAGCGAGCGAACTGGAGACGAAATCGCACACGACACTGTCCTGATATGACGCAGTGCGTGTCCGAGTGTGTGTTACCTGGATTCTCGACCAATAAAAAGTGTTTAGGGGCGGGACTCGGCCGCGTAATCGCTCAACTAGAGACACAGCGAGCGAATATTTGAGGGGTGAACGACATCGCTGCTCAGTTCACTGTCGCTCGCGGCAGGTCAGGATAGTCTGATTGAAACGAATACATTTTAATCACTTTTTCTCGCTCGCTCGCGTCGCTCTATGTCAGGAAGGGGTGTAATATATTATATATGCCGCTGGACAATTGTTTTTGAACAAGAAAAAAAATAAGATTGCATGTGTGCATCAATATGGAATGTAACTAAAGTAATGTGCAATAAAAATACTTATAAAAAAAAAAGGAAGGGGTGTAAGGAGTTGTATCCCCGTCTCTCAAAACACTGTTACTGAAAGAGTACAGTATCATACCACTACTTGCACTTTGTCGATCTTGCAGCTGCTGGACATGTGAGGCCTGCTGGAGCTGGTGGTACTGTACAATATCAAATCCTGGCATCTCGGCTGAAACACAGTAGGAAATACACAAAGTTATTAGCAAATGACGCTATTGTAATCCCCCATGTGAGAAAATGTTTGATTTCCATTCAGCTGATTTCACGTGCACTGCCAAATACTACTTTAATAAAAATATCAAAGACAATGCGAGACAATACAGATATTTTAAACATGCCAGAATATTATGTTATGAGACTGCTTGATAACTCACCATTATGTTGAGTTAGCGATTGCCGGTAGTTGCTAGTAACCAGATCTACAAAGGGGAAATGTAAAATAAGTTGCGACTCAAACATGGTGGAAATTGTGCTCAATATAAAAGCATTATGTACAACTACACATTTTTATTGTGACATTGCTTGCAAGTTGTGAAGGCTTTGAATTTTTGTAGTGGGCTGGCATGCATACATTGTAAACATGTATTCTGTTGCATGCATGATGCCAGCGACCTGCCAGCAAGCTCCTCACAAGAACACAGATATGGGTTCACTTACTGTTATTTGGATCAGGAGTCTGCAACGAATCTAAATAGCTGTAGATCATGCCACCATCCAAAGAATCTAAAAAAGGTAAGCCAGGGTGAGAATTGAAGATGCTACAAATCATGTTTAAACAGTCATCTAGTTGGCATTTTAACATTCATAGCAATAGTAGGCTCTTGGCCTAGTGGCCACACAACTGGAGGCTTGCCGGATCTTAGCGCCTTACGAGACCGGCTCGATTTTGGAGTCTGTCCTACAACATATTTTAGTTGGCATGTTATTCACAATGTATATATTTTGGGCCAACTATAGAATAACTGCAAGAAATGCAGAAGTCCAATCAAATTAAAATGCTCAATTTGTCGGTACATGGTCAGACTAATTTGTTTAACTGTTTATTATTATTATTATTATTATTATTATTATTATTATTATTATTATTATTATTATTATTATTATTATTATTATTATTATTATTATTATTATTATTATTATTATTATTATTATTATTATTATTATTATTATTATTATTATTATTATTATTATTATTATTATTATTATTATTATTATTATTATTATTTTTATTTTTATTATTATTATTATTATTATTATTATTATTATTATTATTATTATTATTATTATTATTATTATTATTATTATTATTATTATTATTATTATTATTATTATTATTATTATTATTATTATTATTATTATTATTATTATTATTATTATTATTATTATTATTATTATTATTATTATTATTATTATTATTATTATTATTATTATTATTATTATTATTATTATTATTATTATTATTATTAACTGTAGCAGTGATCATTTCCAAAGTGCCTATATAAAATAAATCCATTGCATCAATACCTGGGAAACCCACATCAGGTGCTTTGGCAAAACGTTTTCTTTTGGCGTTGCCACTCGAGTGGTGATCAGAGTCCGAGTGCACATACTGCTGATTTGGCCTAAAAAAAAATTATATATATACACACATGTAATAAATGTAGTTATGATACTACGTTTATTAGTCAAGGCTAAAGTCTGAATACATAGGCCCTCAGGCCACTGTGTGTTATCCTTTTAGCACTACTTGCAACTACAACAGCAGTGCAATTATTTACAACACCCTAGGGAGAGTTGTCCCTTTAACAAAGTGAACACTGTTCCTGGATCTTCTTTTCTGGCGAAGATCTCCTTCGTCCTCAGATTAAATTTCAGAGGTTGGACACATAGTTGAGGTGTACTTGGTCTCTCGTTTTTTGGCCTCATCATGGGTCTCTGGAAAGAGCAGAGAGAAAATGACAATTAACATATCTGCAGTCCAGTGTTTAACGAAAAAAAATATATAACACCTCTTATCATATGTGCATCGTCACAATTTGCGTCCTCACTTTTTGTTTATGTGTTGCACGAATTACTCACCACACGTAGTAAGCTCACGTACATCCTTATAGGTGATCCATTTATCATCTGGTTGCAGTCCATCTCGAAGGGCTTTTGTGAGCTTTATGTGTTTAGGGGGCCATAACACAGTCTGGTCTTTAGCATTAAACCAGCTCTCTAGAACTATTGCTGTCCCACCATTTGGGAACTGTACAACTGACCACAGCACCACCTCACCATTCATCTTCAAAGGGCTGAAATGAGAATTTACGGTACTCATAATGATCTCTCCTTACAAGCCATTCCCATACCGTCCTACAAAGCCAAAGTGCACTACACACATTGCATTTTTGAAGCATTTAAAGGAAAGCTAGGCTAACGGTCCAGGCGTTCCCTAAGCCCAATGCATGCAGAGAGACGAAAAGGGTATGTATCTTCTTGTCCAACTCCAGGGAAGATGTTAAATAAGCTAATTTCACAAAATGTTGGAGTTTTCCTATAAGCGTTTCAATTGGCCAGCCAAACATGTTATCTGTGTACATGTAATATTGTACTAATTGTGTATTTATTAATGAGGTAAGTTATGCCCAGAAATCCGACGTTAGAGTCAGTGTGTCAATATAGTTACTGCACTTTAGCTTTGTAGGGCAGTATGGTTATGCTGTTAAATGAAGTAGTGGTATTGCAATGGCACCATCTCCGTCTGGAGAGAGAAGACATTTGCGCTTGATATAGCCAAGTTTACCTATCCCTATATCTTCTTGCAAGCCACTGACCTTATATGTACCAATGTATGATGATTCACAGGGATACATGTAGTATGGCTGTTTGTGTCTGTACTTTCTGTAAATTATATATACCTCTTCCTCTGATTTAAGAATATTCTCTACTAATGCAAATCCATCTCCAACCTCAATACAATTGTCTCCTTTCTTTGTGGACAAAGTAAACCGATGAGTGGAGACCTTCCTGTACTGTTGTGAAGAAGTAAACTGTGGGGGGACAGGCCCATCAGTGTGAATATTACGCAAAATTGGATCATCTGTGGGACATGGGGATCCAACATGTGGAATTTCAGACAACCTTTTCACTACCTGTTGTAGAGGCTGATGTGGCTTGCGTAGAAGATGCTTAATTTGTCCAAGATAGTTCTCAAAAGGGAATCCTGAGATATTATCTAGAGTGCCAAACTTCCTGTATTCCTCAGCCAAATGAATAAGCTGGTGTACATTGTACACAATTTCATCTTTTCCATACACTGTCCCAAAGTGTTCAACAAAAGAAACCATCAACTTGTGCGCAAAGGCCAACATTTCCTCAGAAATACTAGGGGACAGCAACAAGTACATTCCAACAGAAAACAACATGAAGTTGTCATACAGCTCACTGGGGAGGGAATCCTTCAAAACAACAGGACCCCAATACAACATGAAGGATCGCAACTCAGTAGCTTTCCAGCGATCTAACTCTGACAGTTCCCTTGGTTTACGGTTAAATTCACAAGGCATGTAGGAATGTAGCTTTAGCAGTTTACCTGAAATGGCTTGTACAGTTTTGGAAGGGACCCTTGTTGCCAAATTCTTCCCCTTTAACCATATATTAAGCAGTTTCCTTGTAACTCCGAGACAACAGAGATGCATGTAATCAGTTGGAAACATAGAAACCATCTTAACTAAACCAGTTAAAGGGCTCGTCCCATTGTGATGTGCCTCATCAACCATGTCTGAGAAACTGGAGTCTGTCCTAAGTCTGACTTTTGTTTCAGGATATGTCATTTTATTTCTCCATACACCCTCCTGAAAACACTTGTCACAACCAGAATAGCCATTAAATGCCTTGGTCTGCTTAATATAAGCTCTAGCCGGGGCATCACAAATGAAAGAAGAAATCTGTACATCAAATTGCTTGTCATTATAAATAATGCCATTATTAGACAGTACATTATTTTTTATTTTTTATTGGTCTTTTTCCCCCTCCATTTTCCGCCGATTTTCTCCCATCCCAATGTTAGTCGTATGCCAATTCCCAGTCCCTTCCTGGTCGCTGCGCACTTACCCCCCACAGTCAGATCATCTGGGAGAGTGGAGGCTACCACGTGCTTCCTCCGACACACGTCCAGCCAATCACCGCTTCTTTTCACCTGGCAGCGCGGATTCTCATTGAGAGGGCGTAGCGTGTGGGAGGACCACACTATCCCCCTCACGTCCAATCCGCACTTAGCAGGCGCCCCGACCGAACTGTAGGAGTCGCTGTTTACAACGACCCGGACCCACCCCGCCAGCTTCTCCCACCCTCTGATACAGCCAATTGCATCAGTGCAGACGGCCAGCCAAGCTGGTGACAACCCCGGAGCTGTGAGCTGGATTCGAACAGGCAAATCCAGCTCAGCTCCGGGGCTGGTGACGAACGCAATCTCCGCTCGGCCACCTAACCGCCCTCTAGACAGTACATTCTGAAGATCTTTGACAAACTGCTCTAGGTACTCAAAAACACTCTTTGGCTTGCTTAGACCACAAAAAATGCCAACAACAAATGGGGACTTTGTGTAGTCACATTTGAGACTTCCAAGTATGGGCCAAAACTGAAGTTTAGAACTTTTGAATAAAGGTAAACCATCTATATTAAACTGTAAATTAAGAGTTGTCAGAGTTGCCGGTAAAATCAAACATGCCAACCGTGAAAGCACCCCTTTGACTAAACCAAAATGATAGTATTCTCCCCCTTCAATCTTAGTGGTAGGCACATGTTTTTGTGTTCCTAGCAATGTTCTTCCATCTTTAGGAAGGGTGGGGTGAAACATCTTCAAAATGGACAGCAAAGATGATAGTGCAACCAGAGAGACTGAATAGGATGTTGCCCAATATTTTAAACTTGTCATGAGGAAATCTTCATTATGCTCATCACTGTCAAAGACATGTTCAGGTTCAATTTCGTCATCCCCAGCTATACTTTCAAAATGTGCATTTGACTCACCTGGTGAGTCAATATTTTCACTTTGATCACTGATAGTTAGTGGTCTGTTTAGTGGCAAGTCTGAAGTTGATAAATCTAGTGGCAAGTCTGATCTAGTTGTTAAATCTAGTGGCAAGTCTGTCTTTGGTAAATCTAGCAGGCACTCAGTAGAGGCTGTGACAGGATCTGTGTTCTCTAAAGAGTGATGGTTTGTCCTTGAATTAGCAGCAACAATTAACTTATAATCAGTGAGGATAGCCTGCTCTGTCTCTCTCAGTAATTTGTTGACTCTACGTCTTTTAGCCCGAGAATAAGATGACATAGTGATGAGGTGCTGTAGTCAATATAATGGTACATAAATTGTGCTATTTACTTGGCTAGAACAGGTCTTTGCTTCAATTGCTGCAACGCGCGGCTTCTTGAAACTGGTACGTGATTCTGGAAAAAGAAAGAAAAAAGGGGGGAGGGTCCAGATTAATGTGCTGCATTGCAATGTGCAGGGTGAAACGCTTGCATAATTCTACATTTTGATCAATATCAAGAGAGTCCATTATTATATTATTGTTATATTGTTCATTAGAAAATACCATGCATATAACCAAACGTCTAACTATATAGTCAATGTAATGGTACATAAATTGTGGTATTTACTTGGCTAGAACAGGTCTTTGCTTCAATTGCTGCAACGTGCGGCTTCTTGAAACTGGTACGTGATTCTGGAAAAAGAAAGAAAAAAGGGGGGAGGGTCCTGATTAATGTGCTGCATTGCAATGTGCAGGGTGAAACGCTTGCATAATTCTACATTTTGATCAATATCAAGAGAGTTCATTATTATATTATTGTTATATTGTTCATTAGAAAATACCATGATAACCAAACGTCTAACTATATACTATCTGTATGTCATGTATGTCCCTCCCTATGCCATAAATGTCATCATGTGTATGTCATAAATGTCACTATGAATTGAAAATGGGGGACCCTGATGTAAAAAAAAAAAGACAAAAACGTCTTTCTCTGGTCTGCATCCCCTTAACAATTGTGTGTATTGAGCCATACTGTATTGTACCCCTTCTGCAATCTGTTAAATAAAGTTTTCATTCATTCATTCAACATTAGCAGGACCAGTGGCACGCCAAACAGCCTGCAAACTACCTGGCGTTCTATCGCCATGCTCTAAGACAAACTCTAACCTTAACCAACTTCGAAAGAGTGCCTAAGCTTAAAGGGGAGATGAAGCATATAGCGATATAAACATAGTCATAGCATCAAATTAGTATTTAGATAAGCCACAGAAAAAAATCACGTTATAAAAATAAGCAGTTTCTAAGAAAAAACGATTTGTTATGTGAAGCGCTTTATCAACATGGGCGCCGCCATTTTGTTTGGTGACATCACCGTCGCGGGGCATTTAGCTAGCTGGCTACCTAGCCGCAGCCGGGATTCAAAGCCAACTAGCCGGCTAACCCAGCTCGCTAAATGCTGCATGTAGCTAGCAGAACTGTAAAATTAGTTTGAACAGCCAGGAGCAATACAAAAAGAACCACGCGGTCCCGTTGTCTGGTAGGCAACGTTGCATTTACGGATCCATGTGTCTACTAGGCCAGCTAGCGCGTGCTTCCTTGACTACTTCCTGTTCACCCAATAAGCATGCTTTTGATTGGCTGAGTCGCACAACGTCATTCAATACCAACGCACGCAATTGGAGCACGCAATTTCTGTTCGTTTGGCGCTAGAATAATTACATCGAAATAATAAATAACTGGTTATAGGTCTTAAACAACCGTACGATTCCACTTGCACACTCTCCAGAGTTATATTAAGTACACGCTAACGAATATTCATGAATATTTATCTTAGTTGACGTATATATATATTTACCTACCAAACCGCAGCATGCACATGCACAACGCCATCAAGAGTACACCGGTCACACTCACAATAACGTTATTTTTCACTGAACAGAGTTAAGATAAAAGTAATATAGCCAAAACTTACTGTAAAGCACTCAGTAGAATCAAATCCGGGGGATGTCGACGTTGCTGTTCTGTTGCCAGTTCACAATGAGAGAGCGCTGCATAGAGGAAGCTATAGTATGTGGCTGGGACGTACCATATCTGTTTAAATTGGGGGGGGCATTCGGATCGGTCCAACTTAATGACGACTAACAGCATACGTTGAACAGCATATGTTGATTCAACATTTAATAGATATTGGCATTTCAATCATTAAAATGCAACCACAAAACAATATTGATTCAATGACATGTTTTCAACATTGGTCAATTGGTTCATCGGTTAATGGGTGATCCACCATCAATCGTCGACCTTAACCAAAAATCAAGCATTTTGACCATAAATCAACATTGAATTAACACCTTTTGCTATCTGGGAGGTTATGCTTATGCCAGCCAAGACGAAGAGGACGGTCGTTTGGCAGATGGACTGAAGATGAAAGTTGTTGCATGTTAGACAGTTCAGTCAGGCTAGCCATGTCGGCTTAGCTAAAGGCAGGGACAGCTAGTTAGCTTTAGCTACGTTATAATATCGAGTGCTAACGTGTGGTTCAGTCGGGATAGCCATGTCGGCTAGTAGCTAGCTTAGCTAAAGGCTAACTAGCGTTAGCTAACCTAGAGAGAGCGCGTGCAGCATTGTTATGCCAAGATGAAGAGGACGGTTGTTCGGCAGATGAACTTCGTCAACTCCACGCGGTTGTCTCCATCCTCTTGGACGTTTGGTGAGTTTTTAATGCACTCTATTCTATTCCCGCCGTGGATATATCTCTCTCTCTCTCTCGGGCCGGCTAGCTATCGTGGCTAAGGCTAACGTTATGTTGGCTAACGTTATGTTGAGCCAAGCGGGCCGGCTAGCTGTTGTAGCTAATGTTATATTGAGCCAAAGCGGGCCGGCTAGCTAACGTAGCTAACGTTATATTGAGCCAAACGGGCCGGCTAGCTGTTGTAGTTAATGTTATATTGAGCCAAGCGGGCCGGCTAGCTAACGTAGCTAACGTTATATTGAGCCAAACGGGCCGGCTAGCTGTTGTAGCTAATGTTATATTGAGCCAAGAGGACCGGCTAGCTAACGTAGCTAATATTATATTGAGCCAAACGGGCCGGCTAGCTGTTGTAGCTAATGTTATATTGAGCCAAAGCGGGCCGGCTAGCTAACATAGCTAACGTTATATTGAGCCAAACGGGCCGGCTAGCTGCTGTAGCTAACGGTGTGTACCTGGTGTCAGTACCTGGCTACTCTATTTGCAGTTAGCCAATTTAGCTGATGTCGGCCGTTGGCTCCTTGCTACTTTGTTTTCTCTGGTATAGACCCTCTTCTCTTTGGATTTAAGTGTTGATCTTTGTCCTTTTGGATCTATGTATATTCATGTTGCCTTTGTGAAGTTATCTTTTCCTTCTGTTTTGTTCTCCCATTAAAAGTTGAATATCCTTTAGGGGCTCATCTTAGCTGTCTTGCTTATCTCTCTCATACATGCTCTCTCTCTAACACACACACAGACATGCTCTCTCTCTCTAACACACAAACACACATGCTCTCTCTCTCTCTCTCTCTTTCTAACACACACAGACATGCTCTATATCTCTCTCTAACACACAAAATGACATGCTCTCTCTCTCTATATTTCTCTCTCTTTCTAACACACATATACATGCTCTCTCTCTAACACACACACACAAACAGACATGCTCTCTCTCTATCTCTCTCTTTCTAACACACACAGACATGCTCTATCTATCTCTCTCTCTTCAATTCAAATGGGCTTTATTTCACATTCTTGTATTTCTCCCAGTAGGTATGGGAGTTTTGAGTTATTGTCCATGTTTTCAAAGTCTCTTTGGGTGTTTGCAATTTGTGGGAAGTATATGTCTTGGTATAGTGGGCAGGTTGTTAAGAAGTGGAGCTCGGTTTCCACCTCATCTTGTGTGCAGTGGGTCTGTCTTCGCTTGGGAGCCAGGTCTGCCTATGGCGGCCTTTCTCGATGGCTAGGCTGTGCTCGCTGAGTCTGTACCTAGTCAAGGATATTCTTAGTATTGGGTCAGTCACAGTGCTCAGGTATTCTGCCACTGTGTACTCTCTGTTTAGGGCCAAATAGCATTTCAATTTGCTCTGGTTTTGGGTTGTTTCTTTCCAATGTCTCTCAGGTCAGGGGCATTGCCGGGTCTGTGCAGCGATAACACTGTATATAGACTGTAGAACGGGAGCTCTCTCTCGCTCTCTCTCTTGCTATATGTTGACTGTATCATGCCCAGCCTCCGGCAGCGCTATTATTTAAGAATATGTTGACTGTATAAAAAAAATAATAATAATATATATATATAATTTTTTATTTATTTTTTACCTTTTAGGGGGGGGGGGGCCTCACGTTTAAATATCGCACAGGGCCTCGCATTTCTCCCAGGCGGCCCTGACTAGGGTTATAGGACCTTACGTTACAAGTCGACACACAGTGGCCGGAGGTCATACTTTTAAATGCAGCAAGAGAAGGAAGAACCTTCAGCTCCAGAGTCAGTCAGAGGGCATTCCATGTGTTGGAGGAACCTTCATATAATATATAGCATACTGGCCAATCGCGTCCCGCTGTGCCTACTGAGATAAAGGGCAGAGCGGACGTGTGGCCACGTCAAATGCACCCCCTGAGGCGTGAATACTTTCGGCAGCCCACTTGTCCTTCCGCATTGCTCTGATTGGCCGAGCGCGCGCATGCGCATGAGCAGCGACGCGCTCCTCAGCCGAGATGCATGCAGCTCAGCCAGGCAGGAATACTGTGCTCTGCTTAACCCAATTTATACAAATGGAAGTATTGATTACGCCGTAACGAATCATTAAAAAAATATACCGTTAACTGGAATATGTTGTTTCTTTACACATATGTTGGATTATGTAATTGGTTTGTCATGACAAACCAATAAAAAATCGCATCGCTGGCTTCGCGGCTGCGGCGCGGGTCCACGACCCTCCGTGCTCCGATCGCCAGCGGGGAGAATATGCTGCCGTGAGCGGCATCGCTGAGCTCTGGTGTCCGCTGGACGAAGCCAGAGACGGTCTTATTATGGGGCTTATGCCGAGAAGGCGTAACACAACAGTGAACACATACTCACACACATACACACATACTCATAGCCAAGCTCAGGGACCTGGGCTTGAACTATGACCTCTGCCAGTGGGTCTTGGACTTCCTGACGGGCAGACCCCAGGTGGTGAGAGCAGGCAACTGCACCTCCTCATCCACCACCCTCAACATAGGGGCCCCCCAGGGCTGTGTTCTGAGTCCCCTCCTCTACTCCCTGTACACACACGACTGTGTGGCTCAGCGGAGTAGCAATACAATCATCAAATTTGCTGACGACACAGTGGTGGTGGGCCTGATCTCTGCCAACGACGAGAGGGCCTACCTGGAAGAGGTCAAGGTCCTGGCGGGATGGTGCCAGGAAAACAGCCTCTCCCTGAACGTCAGCAAAACAAAGGAGATGATTGTGGACTTCAGGAGGTCGGGGGTCAAGGACTACAGCCCCCTCAGCATCGACGGGGCACCGGTTGAGAGAGTCAACAGCTTTAAGTACCTCGGAGCCTACATATCCGAGGACTTGACATGGACCACACACATTGACAGTGTTGTGAAGAAGGCACGACAACGCCTCTACTTCCTCAGGCGCCTAAGGAAGTTCCAAGTCAGTCAGAAGATCCTTAAGAACTTCTACTCATGTACAATAGAGAGCATCCTGACTGGCAACATCACCTCCTGGTTTGGGAATAGCACTGCACAAGACCGAAGCAGACTACAAAGAGTGACACGTTCAGCCGAACGCACAATTGGAGGGGGGCTTCCCACCCTCCAGAACATTTACAACAAGCGTTGCAGGGGCAAGGCTAAGAGAATCATTAAAGACTCCAGTCACCCGAACAACTGCCTCTTTGAACTGCTGCGGTCAGGCAAGCGATACCGGAGTCTCAAGGCGAGCACAGAAAGACTCAGAAGAAGCTTCTATCCCCAGGCCATCAGGCTGCTAAACGAACAATGAACACTACACAACAACAACCATCAAACGCACATAGCACACACATCCACACGCACACACTCACTTTAAACAAACACACTGTAGCACCCACTCCACACACTTTATAGCACACACTCACTTTAAACAAACACACTGTAGCACCCACTCCCCACACTTTATATTTATTGATGAAGGATTGCACTACAACTCGTACACCTTACTGTAAATTGTACCTAAATTGTACCTCATCCCATTTCTGATTTGCACTATATAGTACTGTACATTAGTACACTGCATAGTATTGTATATTATATGGTAACTCAGTTACGTCTATTCTGCATCGAACATTGTACATATGTCTATACTGAACACTGTGACCTCATTTTCTACTTCTAAATTACATGCTATACTATGTTATTTGATACTATCTTGTCTAGCACAGTCTCTGGAGCGTAACAGTAAGAAGCATTTTGTATGAAAGTATTCTGTACTTCTGTATGACACTATTAAAGAAACTTGAAACTTGAAACTTGAAACTTGCAATGCATCTGTCAGTCGTACTTAACTATGTGTTCACTGTTGTGTTACGCAGAGGCTACTACAGCTGGATTAGGGGGGGGGGTAAAACGGAGTGTTAAAAAGGATACAGGGCTTGTGACAGTTGTTTTCAACAATGTCAGTCACAATGTCAATGACTGAGGATGACTTTGACCAACAAGCCACTAACATGCACAAAGGATTCACTAACATGCGTAGATGTATGCACAATCTCAAGCACACGTTCATATTGATAAATCCCACACTTTGCTTAGAAATGATCGTACGCACGGTTTACGCACATCTGTGCGTACACAGCATTGATAAATGAGGGCCCTGGACTGATCTTCAGGACTTGTGACTTGACTTGGACTTGAGCACTGATGACTCAGACTTGGACTTGGACTTGAGCATTGACTGCATTCAGACTCGGAAGGTGCAGACGAGGACTCTGACTTGTTAATTGATAAATACAGTTATTTTTCTTATTTATTTTTTGTAATAAGCCCTAATCATTTGGCATACGATATTGATGGCTAGTGCATTTGTTTGGCTATTGTGTCACAAAGTAAATAAACTCCCTTTGAAATGGTGACCGCTGTGTCATTTATGTTTAATGTAGACCTTTTTTTTATTTGTATGTCAGCTCTTTGACTGCCAGAGTGGAGTGGACTCAACCTTGATGACTTGGACTCAGACTCGGACTAGGGTAATAATGGGGACTCGACTCAGGCTCTGCTTTGGTGACTCGGACTTGGACTCGGACTCGAACACTGGGGACTCTGGACTCGACCCAGACTCGAGATTTAGTGACTCGACTACAACACTGTTTCCAGCTATCTTATCTCAAGGGCACGCTGGTCAGAAGGTCAGAAGCTTTGTGAATTGCAATACTTCTGACGTGGTCTACAGATTAGAATGCGGAGTGTGGATGTTTTTTTCTTTTTTTTTTACATTTTTACATCGGACGCACCAGATGCAGACTTAGAGACAGACTGGTTGAACACAAATACAGTACGGACTGGCAACCCCAACTATACCCCATCGCCGATCATTACAAAGCAGCTGGACACACAAGCCCCAACTCACTAAAAACCATGGCTGTAGAGGTCATTCCCAAATCTGTGAGAGATGGAGATAGATAAACGTGTGCTACAAAGAGAAACATTCTGGATTGTAACTCTTAAAGCTGCCACTTTCCCAGGTCTGAACGATGACATTGACTTCTCCACCCCCCCCCCCCCCCCTCCACACCTTGGTATGCATTTCTTCTATTGTAATATGTAATATTGCCATGTCACAATATGGGCATTTTAATTGTTTCTACGGAACAGTGTGCCTTTCAGATTTCCAGAGACAACCAAGATTATGGAACTATTCTACTAAGGAGACAAACTTAAACCTAATTAATTGCTAGTGTTTTATTCAACTTGTCTTTTAGACTGTTAAACTACTAGTCTACAGTGTTTTATTCAACATGTCTATTAGACTGTTAAACTACTAGCTTACAGTGTTTTATTCAACATGTATATAGGCTGTTAAACTACTAGTCTACAGTGTTTTATTCAACATGTATTTCAGACTGTTAAACTACTATCCCAGTGTTTTATTCAACATGTCTTTCAGACTGTTAAACTATGAGCCTACAGTGTTTTATTAATTATGTTTATTTTTCAATGTACCTGAAAGAACTTTGGCTTCATATAATTCCAAATAATTTGTCGACCCATTAAAATGTTCCTAATGTGGGTCCCAATCCAAACAGGTTATCTAGATCTAGATCGGTTAGTTTCTTTCTGTCCTGGTGTTTTTCAATAGTTCCCAGATGTGTGCCTCGCTCCCTCCACCAGACATTAGACTCACTCACATTTTACTGTGATTAAATGATTCATCCTTCAGCGTTCAACCTTGACAGGAATTATTCTCGGCTAATGAGTTACAAATGTGACAAAGTCATGTGCATCGCCGCCGTCCTGTTCCCTCTGATCTAATTGTCTTACGTCTCTGTCTCCTGGTTCAATACAAAGGACTTCTGGCTGCCGTACGTCAAGCCTTGTCTCGCTGTTCTCCCTGCTAGTGGTGATACTACTACTACTACTACTACTACTACTACTACTACTACTACTACTACTACTACTACTACTACTACTACTACTACTACTACTACTACTACTACTACTACTACTACTACTGCTACTACTGCTACTACTACTACTACTACTACTACTACTACTACTACTACTACTACTACTACTACTACTACTACTACTGCTACTACTACTACTACTACTACTACTACTACTACTACTACTACTACTACTGCTACTACTGCTACTACTGCTACTACTACTACTACTACTACTACTACTACTACTACTACTACTACTACTACTACTACTACTACTACTACTACTACTACTGCTGCTACTACTACTACTACTACTACTACTACTACTACTACTACTACTACTACTACTACTACTACTACTGCTGCTGCTGCTGCTACGACTACGACTACTACTACTACTACTACTACTACTACTACTACTACTACTACTACTACTACTACTACTACTACTACTACTACTACTACTACTAATAATAATAATAATAATAATAATAATAATAATAATAATAATAATAATAATAATAATAATAATAATAATGATAGTCGTGATACGACTACTACTACTACTACTACTTACTACTACTACTACTACTACTACTACTACTACTACTACTACTACTACTACTACTACTACTACTACTGTTACAAAGGGTCAGATTAAACCGAATATATATATTTATTACTTGAGATATATTGTATAATATTTGTATATCGTCTGATATCCCTTGTATATTCTTTGTACATATACACGGAATATCCCTTTACCTAGGTACAGGCCAGACCATAATATTCGTTCTCCTATTGGACAGCGACCCCCTAGGCGCCAACGGCCATACCCCCAATGTCTAGTTCAAAGTCACCGCTAAGACATGTCTCAACATGCCCAGGTTTGCGCAGTAATACGAGACAGAAATAAGGTTGGCACTAGATTGTTCACCTTACGTATAAATACGTTGCAGGTGGATACAGCAGTTATGTTACCCCAACAAGTTGAAGCCTTCACCACGATACAACGTGCCGTGAAGTGGGCCCGTTTTGCCCCTAAATAGAGCCTTGAGACCGCGTGCGAATTGATAGCTAAAGTGTCAGAGTTTAACGCTGTATCGTCGAGTTCGACTTATTCTATTATAAAGTAATAGTCTATTATGTATAGTGTATCGTGCGGCTACCGTTCTACAGTGACCAGCATTACCACCGTTTCATCGTACCGAGCTAGTGTGCTTATCCAGGCTGGGCGGCTTAACCTTGTGCCGCCATCTGAGGAGCCCTAGACGAGAACCGTGTGGATATGTACACTGGATAACCTACACCGACGAATGCAGAGCCCTTTTCGGCTGGATTATATTGCTTTGGTCCTGTGGCTGCTGGAGCAGAGAACCGTCTACCCCCACTACCGTGTGGGATCTACCCTGTGAGGAGCCCCGTCGAGCCCGCCTCTAGGACTCAGAGGCTGGCTAGCTTTCATCCATGCTGCAGTGCATACCGGAGTATAGCTGTTGCTTTGTCTAAGGACCAAGGGATTATTGCACCGTCTCCTGTACCTGGAGTCTCTTTATTCCTCGTTGATCCAGACTTTTGCTCCCGACAATTCCTCTCCCCTGCTGGCTTACAACCGGAGGGAACCCCCTTTATATCTCCAGCTGACCTACGAGTGTACATTATCTAATTCTTATGCTACAGGTGGTATTAATTATCTCCATCGTAATATGCTCATGGACTTACGCTCTTGATCTATTCATGCACATTCTTCGCCATACAAGCGCGACCCTAATTCTCAATACTGTAATCTAATATTGCTGCTCTTCTAATAAATATTCCAAACAGGACTTTCTTTGTTAAGCCGTGTTATTGTGTGGGTGTTCATCATATATACCTGTGTACTGTATGGCCAGTAATTAAAGTACATAACTCAGTAGTGGTTTAATGATACCATACTCTCAATACAGTCAGGGAATTGTACCCCTCAGTTACAATTACTACTACTAATAATAATAATGATAGTGGTGATACTACTACTACTAGTATACTGTATACTGTGTATTCATGTGATCTATGTTGTTTGTACAGATTAAGTATACAACGTGAGAATACACAGGAAGAAACGTTAGCCTAATGTACCACTCACAGAACAACATGCTTCTTGCCTTGGAACGGGATGCCATGTAATGTAATGTATGCACGACAGGAGCAAATGGATGCCTAAAGCGTAGACGTTGCTGTCGGTACGTGCTCTTACCTTTAATTTTCCCTCCTTTTTCCAATGCATTTGCAGGTCAGTTGCTATAGCAACCCGGGCAGAGGCTGTTTATTAAGGAAGGCTAGTGTTTAATTGATCCACTAATGCACTCTCTGTACAGTCACAGCGATGGTCCCTTTTGTTTCCAGGTCACATTTTAGGGCATCTTCATTTACATAAAAGCATCGCATTTTGCCAGAAGCAATCATTATTAGCAATTTTTCCTTTTTGTTTTGTCCTTTGGCAATAAATGTGGTGTAAACACTGACTTATGATCAGTAAATATTGTCTCAGAGGGAGTTATTATAATAGCAGGCATGGGAATGGTGGGGGGAGGGGGGGGGCAGTTTGGCAGCCAGTTTTCAAAGGATCTTGTAATGTGGGAAATGATAATTAATAGTTGCATTAAAAACAAAAACGAATCCCCTGGATTTGGCAGTCACTGTTGGACCCAATATTTCCATGATTGACTTATTATCAACTCTTGGGAGCCGGTGTAAATAGACCCGTCAGTATGGGTAGTCAAAACACTGATGTTTCTGTTGTTAATGCTATCCTCACTAAGAACTCCACGGATGATTAATTAGCCTTAATGAACACTGGAAATGACACTGTGTTTAGAGAAGATATTACACATAAACAAATATACCATGTTGGCATTCTATTTACAATGTACAGCAGTGTCAATAGAGCCTTATTTCCTTCTATGGTACATTTGAGTTGAAATTAACATGATTTTAAGTTTGCTTTGATTGGAATACAGTTTGTTTAGCTGGTGGACAGATCTGTTTGTGCCACTGTGTCCTTAGATGACGGTTCCTAGATGAACACACCGTTAATCCACATCACTGTCTGGGTGCCTGAGCTGTGTTCTAATAGGAATGGGCGGTATCCAGTTTGACCTACCGTCAAACAGTCCCCAAATATCACATAGATGACTACATTTTGTACACTTGCCTGCGGTATTTGTTTAGAAAAAGATAATAATTAAGGCTGTAAATCGATTACAATATTTAATCTGATTAATCGCATGATTGTCCATAGTTAACTCGCGATTAATCACATATTTTTTATCTGTTCTAAATCTACCTTAAACGGATCTTTTTCAAGTTTTAATACTCTTATCAACATGAGAGTCAACAAATGCTTGCTTTATGCAGCCATTTAACACAAAAGGATGACCCTCATGCATTGCAAATTTGCATCAAATTCAAAACAGAGTGATGCACAAAATAAGTTAAAAGAAAATAATAATTTAAAACAATGAATGAAGTGTGCATGAAATAATAGGGGAAAGAAAATGGTAGGAACTTGTTACATTCACCCACACAAGGGCTGAGGACCCCCCCCCCTGCCCCCCTCTCTCTCACACACACACACTCTCCCAGCTCTTACTCTCTTGCCCCTTCCTCATCTCTCTCAACCCCCTCTCAACCCCCCCCCCTCTCTCTCTCTCTTTCTCTCTCTCTCTCTCTCTCTCTCTCTCTCTCTCTCTCTCTCTCTCTCTCTCTCTCTCTCTCTCTCTCTCTCTCTCTCTCTCACCCCCCCCTCTCTCTCTCTTTCTCTCTCTCTCTCACCCCCCCCCCCTCTCTCTCTCTCTCTCTCTCTCTCTCTCTCTCTCTCTCTCTCTCTCTCTCTCTCTCTCTCTCTCTCTCTCTGTCTCTCTCTCTCTCTCTCTCTTCTCTCTTCACCTCCCTTATCTCTCTCTCTCTCTCTCTCTCTCTCTCTCTCTCTCTCTCTCTCTCTCTCTCTCTCTCACACACACACTTTGAGTCAGAAACAAACATAGTGAAGTCTAGTGAAAAAGTAGTGGCGTTAAAAGAATTGTGCGTTAACACTTTGACAGCCTTAATAATAACACAATTGTGAAAATTCCAGAGCGGCTGGTTGGAGATATTTCACACATGTCACGTTAGCGGTCAGCTGTCAGGGAGGTACGGGCTGGTGTCAGGAATGGAGGTAGGTGAGTTCCAATGGGTGAAGGCAATCACAGAGACGGAGAGTGTTTACTCTTGAACAGGTTCGACTTTAATAGTAAAAACACAAGAGTAATTTCTAAGAGAGATAAATGCTAAATAGCACAGGCAGGAAATAAGGTAAATAGGAGCTTATTGGAGGTCCAGAGTTGAACCGTCCGCGTTTTCCCCGAACGCAATTAGTAGGCGAGTCAATATATGGTTTAACCCCAAAAAAATTGATACAAAAGGTTTTTCAATGGATTCTGGTAGTATTGGGCGTGCTAAATAACATACTAAAAGTCGACCAAAATCGACCCCTCCGAAAGCCGTCATTTCCAAGATGGCGTCCCAGATGGCGCCGGGGCGATTAAAATGGCTATATCTCAAATTAAGAAAATGGTGCAAAGGATTTCTCAACTGATTCTGGTACCTCTGGGCATGCTCACTAACATACTAAACATCTAGGAAAATACACCTTCCAGAAAGGCTTCATTTTCAAGATGGCGTCCAAAATTGCGGCTGGCCAAGCTTAAAATGGCTATATATATGTCAATATAAAAATTATATAAATGATTTTGTCATTTGATTCTGGTACCCCAAGTACCCCTAGACATACTTAGGAACATACTAAAGTTTTAGGGAAATACACCTTCCGAAGAGGCTTAATTTTCAAAATGGTGTCCAAAATGACGACTGGGAGCTTAGAATGCCTGTATCTCAAATGGGAAAACATTTCTAAAGGATTTATAAACTGATTCTGGCACCTCTATACATTAATAACGAGCAAAATATCTAGCTAAATATATCTGCTAGGAATGCATCATTTGCATCATCAAAATGGCTGCCTGTAGCTTATTTTGGCTAAAATTAAAATTGGTTATTATATTCAACCTAGAAAGCTGGCTTTGGTGTTGAACACAAAATAAATGACCCACTTATTGTGGTCTTTAGGCCTACTCATCATCATCTTCAGGATCCTCTGGGAGAAACTTGTTATGTGGATTGTCACATTCATGAAGTTGACATGGTCCACAGACAGTAGTACAAGGTAGTCCATATTTTCTGCATGAGCAGCGAAGTGTCTTGCAGGCAGTGGTACAGTTACAATGAATGACCTTCAAGAGACTGTCTGGAGCAGCATTCATTGTTGACATGAGTGGGACAAATCTATTGTCCTACAGGTTCCAGCCCCAGTCTAGAGCATCTATACCATCATCTGTTCAAATCCAGACCATGACCTGGTAGTATGCTCTACGACAGTGGAATTTGGTAGCAGATTCAGTTGGTGGTAGACGTTCAGGCGTTACCGTTGATGAAGCTGAGACAACCTTCTTGCTGAAAATGTTATATCTCATTTTTGCAAGCGAATCTGTGCACTTTCCACCAAAAAAGACAGCCATTGCTTGGCACCCAAGGTCATCGATCACATCTGTTGTCTGGTTTGGTACAGTGAATGCATTGGCACAAGCCTGAAGGACAGGATCCCCTTTTACAAGTTTTTGGAATGCTGTCTTTTTGCCAACTCCGAAGATCCGGGAAGTTGTGTCACAGCCAGTCACAGCATGGATGAACAGCAACTGAGAACACACATCCTGTCCGAGTACTTCTTTCAAATGGTTTATGGCGTACACTTTAAAACTGCCATCAGCTTTCGACTTGTCTGATCTGAAATAAAGGCCCTTGCTATCTCTCTGTGCATAGTAAAGAAGTAAGACGAGGAGATCAGTATCTTCTCCAATCAGCGTCGTGTTGTGAAGAAGAGATGATCCCACTGCGGCCCTTACTATGTCTACATCAGCATCTCCAAGTGAATTGACCACAGTGTAATCCCGTTCTTTCAGTTCATCACTTATCATGTGGATCAGTTTCTGTTTATTCAGATCTCTTGACAGGAACTCCTCCTTCTTACCTGAGAACTCTGTCTCAGCAGTGAAGTTGACAATGGGATGAATATTGTTTCCTCTTCTTTGATGTGTGTTGTCTTTAATGGATGGCCCATCCTCATAGCCATCAAACACAATGGTTGTAGCTGAGCCATAATGTTGGATGGTGAAGTCTGCAAATGACTGTGCAATTTTACCATAGCTTTGTCCGTGCTTCCATTGTATTCGGTGAAGGAGTGAACCACCATCAAGAACATAATGCTCCGTTTCTGGTACAGAATCTAGGATTGCATCACTTGCATGATCACAGATCGCGTGCGCTAGTTGTGGTTTATCAGCTTTGCGGAAGACGTTTCCGGCTTCAAAGAGGGCAGGAGGGAAAGGACTGAGTTCGTAACGCATAACCTCCTCCAATGACAGCTCTCCAGTTTGGGAGACAATAAGGAAACGTTGAAAAAGAAGTGCAGAATCAATGATTCGATCAGGAGCAACCTTGATAGACGATTTTTGTCCAAGGGTTATGGCTTTATCCTTTCTACTAAATGAAAATGTGAATGCCGGCTGTCCGATCATTTTGTGCATGATGTTGCGTCCAACAGAGTCATAATCATGCACGTTCACTCCATCCTCAGCGACAACACCTGTAACAACATTCCTTAAAGAAGAGTCTGGAGAGAAAGGTGAACATATAGCAAGTTTTGAAGTGATCTTCTCCAGGTCAGCAGCATCCCTTTTCATCCTTGCCTCTGTTGAATCCTTGTGCTGTTCTGATGTTGTGTATGTCTGGTTTGAGAACTCCTGCATTGCGGTGTTATACTCTGATGTTATGCCCTTTGACATTGTCCAAAGGGATCTCTGATTGTCGGTCATTCCACTTCCATGTGTCATCCCTCCTGTAGTCTTCAATGACCTCATCAATGTTGTTTCGATTACAAGATCTGAGCTGAGGCCTGCCCATGATTGGCTGCTGCGACGGATAACATGAAAACCCTTTTCAAATTGTCTGAAGACATCTGGGTGGTTGATGTGAAGCTGACTCATCTCTTGGACATAAAAGTGTGCCGATTTCAAGTAATTGTAATGCCCAGCCGCAGCGAATATCGGCATGCATTCAGAAACAGCACGTAGGTGCAAAAGCCAGGAACCTGTGCGATCTGCTGTTATCAGTGACCTAGCAACTTCTAACATGTGTTGGTAATTTAGCCACAACTGACTAGTTTTGGATCTAGCACACAGTTCCATCTTCCTTTTTCCCAGCTCTTCATTTATTGTAATGAGGGTCTCTGATGTGAACACTGTTTCCAATGGCATTTCACCCTTAACTATTGAGGTATACATTGCTTCAGACTGTTCAACCATTGCTGCAAATTCATGACTATCATCTACCATTTCTAATATTATCATGCGGTTAAGACATTTGTCAACCAGAAGATGGCCACGGAATGCTCTCTAAACTGATTTGCCTGTCATCATATGGGCTACTGAGTTCTCCCCATAGACTACCCCTAGAATGTCCTTAAGTCCTGTACCGTCCATCAGTGTACCAATTGCTCCTAGCAAATTCATAAATGTGTGAAATCCTCCTAGGAGCAGGACAAAGGACTTGAGGTGACTGCACTGTGGTGAATCTAGGATTATCTCTGCTGCTTTCCAATATAGGGGTTGGTCAAATGTAACTACTGGGGCAAGGTGGTGTTTGGATGCCAGACCACAAATGAACTCCAGTGTTGACAGAATGCATGTTTTGTCTCCGGAGTACATGTCTATCATTGGTAAGTATCTCACTGAAGACTGCCCTGGATGTTCATCTCCCTTATGAATAATGTGCATCATCCCCTGCCAACCAGGTGCAGGCTGTTTGAAATTGAACGATAACTCCCAAAGCAGATCAACCATCTTGTTACATTCTGCAAGTCTTGGAAGTTCTTTAAATGTGGTGTCTCTGCAAAAGTGTTTGGCAAAGTGATAATCTATTATCACAACTTTTGACCTCTGCACAAGATTCAGTTCATTAATTCTGAACCTCGGAACAGGACTAGGTCAGAAAAGAAAGAAAGAAACTGATTCAGAAAAAGAAGGCTTCAACTATGGTAGTTTGGGAGCTGGAGAGTGCAAACACCTCTAACTATAACAACTATAATGGTCAAAAAGAAGGCTTCAACTATGCTAGCTTGAGAGCTGAGAGTGCAAACACCTCTGTCAAAGACTAGAATGAAACTGGGGCTTAAATAACACTGCCAGGTCAGACACGCCCAGGCATGCCCAAACACAGGACTAGGTCAGAAAAGAAAGAAAGAAACTGATTCAGAAAAAGAAGGCTTCAACGATGGTAGTTTGGGAGCTGGAGAGTGCAAACACCTCTAACTATAACAACTATAATGGTCAAAAAGAAGGCTTCAACTATGCTAGCTTGAGAGCTGGAGAGTGCAAACACCTTTTTTAGTAAGCTATTTGTATTTGTATTGTCATTTTAAGCTCCTGGGCACCAGTTTGGACGCCATCTTGAAAATGATGCCTTTCCGGAAGGTGTATTTTCCTAGATTTTTAGTATGTTCACAAGCATGTCTAGAGGTACCAGAATCAAGTGAAAAATCATCGTTATATATTTTTTTCTATTGAGATATATAGCCATTTTAAGCTTGGTCTGCCGCCATTTTGGACGCCATCTTGAAAATTAAGCCTTTCTGGAAGGTGTATTTTCCTAGATTTTTAGTATGTTAGTGAACATGCCCAGAGGTACCAGAATCAGTTGAGAAATCCTTTGCACCATATTCTCAATTTGAGATATAGCCATTTTAATATCTCCACCGCCATCTGGGACGCCATCTTGGAAATGGCGGCTTTCGGGGGGGTCGATTTTGGTCGACTTTTAGTATGTTATTTAGCACGCCCAATACTATCGGAATCCACCTTTTGTATCAATTTTTTTTGGGTTAAGTGCTTTTTTTTCATAGATTGACTCGCCTATAGTGAAGACCTGACAATGAACAAGCAGAAGACAGGTAGGTTACATAGACACCAAATACCAACATTCCACACACACCCCTGTGACAGCCAATCAGGAACCACCCCTAAGTGACAGCACTAATTGACAGGGAAAGGACAGGTGACAAGCCCAGTGACATATGCCAGGAATGTGGGTGGTCACCGACCTCAGTCGGTGTCCAGAACGTAACAGTACCCTCCCCCGACGAACGGCACCAGACGTTCACCTAGGGGCCTCGGGATTCAGCCGCCGGAAATCAACGATCAGGCTGGGATCTAAAATATCCCTTTGAGGCACCCAAGAACGCTCTTCTATCCCGTACCCCTCCCAATCCACCAAGAACTGAAACCCCCTACCCCTCCGCCTACAACCCAGTATCCTCCGCACCGTGTAAATGGGTTGACCGCCAATAAACCGGGGCGGAGGAACCACAGGCAGTGGCGGGGCCAAGGGCGATGAGAGGAATGGCTTCAACAGGGACACATGAAACGTCGGATGAACCCTCATAGAGCTCGGAAGTCGTAGCTTGTAAGCCACTGGATTAACCCGATGAATCACTTTAAATGGTCCTATAAAGCGAGGAGCCAGCTTCTTGGATTCCACCCGGAGAGGGAGATCCCGGGTGGAAAGCCAAACCTGCTGCCCTGGACGGTAAACTGGAGCCGGACGACGCTTACGGTTAGCTTGCCGTTGCGTACTAACCGAAACCTTCTGTAGCGCCTTCCGAACCTGTTTCCACATCCTGCGACAGCGAGCCACATGTGCCTGGGCCGAGGGTACCTCCGCCTCCTGCTCCTGCTCGGGAAACAGAGGAGGTTGAAAACCATACTGGCACTGAAAGGGAGACATACCGGTAGAAGAGGAGAGAAGGGTATTATGCGCGTACTCAGCCCAAGCCAACCTCCTACTCCACGTTGCCGGACTACCGGCAACGTAACATCTCAAGACCCCCTCCAAATCCTGGTTGACCAGCTCCGTCTGCCCGTTCGACTGCGGATGGAACCCAGACGACAGACTGACAGAGGCGCCGAGGCCGGCAGCAAACGCCTTCCAGAACCTGGAGGCGAACTGAGGACCCCGGTCCGACACAATATCCACTGGCAGCCCGTGGACCCGAAAGACATGCTGTATAACTAAATCAGCAGTCTCCCGGGCCGATGGAAGCTTGGGGAGAGGGACAAAGTGAGCCGCCTTAGAGAACCGATCCACCACCACCAAAATGGTGGTGAACCCGTCCGAAAGGGGAAGACCAGAAATAAAGTCCAGAGATATGTGTGACCAGGGTCGTTTAGGAATAGGAAGTGGTCGGAGGAGACCCGCCGGTGCCCGTTGAGAGGTCTTACTACGTGCGCACACCGGACAGGCCACCACAAAGGAACGCGTATCCCCCTCCACTGTCGGCCACCAGAACCTCCTACGGATAAATTCCAGGGTCCTGGTTGCCCCTGGGTGGCTGGTGAGGGATGACGCATGTGCCCACTGTAGCAAGCGTGAGCGCGCCGCCTTGGGAACATACGACCGTCCCGGAGGACCCCCACCCGGATCGGGCTCCCGCGTTAGCGCCGACCTTACCACCCTCTCTATGCCCCAAGACACGGGTACCAAAATCAAGGCCGGTGGAATAATGGGATGGGGCTGCTCCTCCCGACCAGGAAGATCAAACTGGCGCGACAAAGCGTCAGGTTTGATATTCTTGGAGCCGGGTCTATAGGAGATGGTAAATCGAAATCGTGTGAAGAACAACGTCCTCCTGGCCTGGCGAGCGTTAAGGCGTGTGACAGACGGCGAGAGAAAAAAGCACACGGGTGCACTTTCCCATCCTTTAAGCATCTCTGAGAGAGCACCCCCCCCACCGCGATGTCAGAGGCATCCACCTCCACAATGAACGGAACCTCTGCGTCATGGCGGATCAATACAGGAGCGGATGTAAATCGACGTTTAAGATCGCAGAAGGCCGACTCTGCCCTAGGCGACCATTCAAAGCCAGGGAGAGAGGACTTAGTGAGAGCTGTTAATGGATTGGCTAAGGCGCTAAAGTTGCGAATAAAGCGCCTGTAAAAATTTGCAAAGCCCAAAAAACGTTGTAACCCCTTGAGCGACGAAGGCCGTGGCCAGTCCAAAACTGCACTCACCTTGGCTGGATCCATGCGCAGATCGCCCTTTGTCAACACAAAGCCCAGGAAGGACACGGTGTCAGTGTGAAACACACACTTATCAGCCTTAACGAATAGTTGATGCTTGAGGAGACGGTCTAGCACCTCCCAAACGTGCAGTTGGTGTTGCACCATATCGCGAGAAAAAATCAGAATATCATCTAAGTAAACAAACACCGACACCCCAATCAAGTCTTGCAGCACGTCGTTAACTAGGGCTTGGAAGACTGCCGGAGCATTAGCCAAACCAAAGGGCATGACCAAATACTCATAGTGCCCATTGGGTGTGTTAAATGCAGTCTTCCACTCGTCTCCTTCTCTAATCCTGACCAGATTGTATGCATTACGTAAGTCAAGTTTAGAAAAGACCTGTGCCCCCTGTAAGCACTCAAAGGCCGTGTCCATGAGAGGTAAAGGATATCGGTTCTTGATGGAAACGTCATTCAATCCCCTATAATCAATGCACGGGCGCTGATCCCCATCTTTCTTATCAACGAAGAAGAAGCCAGCGCCGGCAGGGGAAGTGGACGGGCGTATGTGCCCCGCAAGCAATGCCTCCTCTATGTAGGTGTTCATGGCCAAGGTTTCGGGGCGTGAGAGAGAGAACATTCGCCCGCGAGGCGGGGAGGTACCGGGTAGAAGATTAATGGGACAGCCGTATGATCTATGAGGCGGAAGTGCTTTAGCACGCGTTTTGCTAAAAACGTCCGCCAGGTCCCAATAGATCTCAGGCACCCCTATCAAATCGGGATTAGAGGGTAGATCAGAATCTGCCACGCTCCCCACTATCCTGGAGAAAGAGGGAGGAGACAAAAGGGAAGAGGGGGGGAAGACAAGGGTTTGGGCAAACTCCCGCTGACGATCGACTTGACGTTGGCCGCCGTTGAGAGTTCGCCCGTGCTCCAATTAATAATATGAACACGTGACGACAACCAGGGATGACCCAACACCATGACAGAATAGGGGGAAAAGATGACAAAAAATTGAACCCATTCCCACTCCCCACCCGCCACCCGGATGTGTAATGGAACCGTGCACTGGGTGACGCTCCCACTGCCCAGGGGCCGACCGTCCAGGGCGTAAACCGGTAAGGGAACCCCTAAATCCTCCACTGGGGTTCCCCACTCCTTCACCAATCCCACGTGAATAAAATTGCCCGCCGCCCCTGAGTCAATGAGAGCCTTAGTTCCCCTAATGTCACCCCCACAGTTGATCGCCACCTCAAAAAATGTACGTGAATCAGTGGGCTTGGCAGGAATGAGCCCACCTGCTGGCGCTTTCTCAAAGCCTGACGGCGCACCTTCTATTCCCGACTGGCGCCGAGCTGATACAGCCTGGACCCGACAGCTGCCGAAGCGGTGACCGGTGCGACCGCACCGGAAACAGCGTCGCTCTTTGATGAAGCGCTGCCTCTCGTCGTCCGAGAACGACAGCGCTCCAAGCTGCATGGATTAATCACCCAGTGGCCCACTCATATAATGCATGGATGTATCAACACCAGGAGAAGAAGGAAAACATACCTGGGTGTTGTTGACACGCTCCTTCTCCCTCTCCTGGTGCCGATTGTCCATCTTGATGGCGGTGTTGATCAGCACTTCCAGCTGCTCGGGGATCTCACGCGCGGAGAGCGCATCTCGCATCCGCGCTGAGAGTCCCCTGACGAACAGAACCACGCAGACGTTCTCCGACCAAACTGTCTCCCGAAAATTGATAGCGTAAGCTGCGACCGTGCGGAGGCCCTGCCTGCAGTCGAGAAGACGACCGCCAGCCTCGAAGATCGAGAGTACCAGGGAAGTATCGAATACTCTTCTCAACTCCCGGGTAAAGGCGTCCAGACTGTCGCAGATTATCGCTCCCGCCTCTAATTCCGCCGTAGCCCAGGAGAGAGCTTGACCGGTGAGTAGCGTGATAATATACGCTACCTGTGCTATCTCCGATGGAAATGATCGTGGTTGCAGCCGGAAAACGAGTAGACACTGGGTGATGAATTCCCGACATCCATCCGGTGATCCATCATAGCGAGCGGGCGCCTGCAGTCGTGGCTCGTGGGACCGTTCCTGGACCCCGAACACCCCCCGACTCTCCTCTGCGTGGACCGCTGCTTCTCTCGTCGCCGACTGAACTCCAGCCACTCCTTCTTGGGCTTGTCGGGCTGTGGCCAACGCCGACTGCGCCACCGCTTGGGATGAGCCGACGATCCCGTTGAGTCGGACTAACTCGGCGCTGACCAGCTGTTGATGTTCTTCCATCCGCTCCTGGGCCGCCCTCTGCGCCTGGAGCATCTCCATGATTGCCTGCATGGAACTCTGATGGTCAGGTCTTCTGTCAGGAATGGAGGTAGGTGAGTTCCAATGGGTGAAGGCAATCACAGAGACGGAGAGTGTTTACTCTTGAACAGGTTCGACTTTAATAGTAAGAACACAAGAGTCATTTCTAAGAGAGATAAATGCTAAATAGCACAGGCAGGAAATAAGGTAAATAGGAGCTTATTGGAGGTCCAGAGTTGAACCGTCCGCGTTTTCCCCAAACGCAATTAGTGAAGACCTGACAATGAACAAGCAGATGACAGGTAGGTTACATAGACACCAAATACCAACATTCCACACACACCCCGTGACAGCCAATCAGGAACCACCCCTAAGTGACAGCACTAATTGACAGGGAAAGGACAGGTGACAAGCCCAGTGACATATGCCAGGAATGTGGGTGGTCACCGACCTCAGTCGGTGTCCAGAACGTAACAGGCTGGTAGGAAAGCCAGATTTGCTCATGATAAAAGTTAGTGACAGTGTTGTAGGACTCGAGTCCTGGACTGATTTTCAGGACTCGTACTGTAACTCGACTTGGACTTGAGCACTGATGACTTGGACTTGGACTCGAGCATTGACTGCATTCGGACTCGGAAGGCTGCTACACCATGTTCACCTGCAATAACAATCACTTCACCAAAACAATATTAATTTACCACAATCCCCAACCTCATTCCAGTGACATGAAACATGCAGCATGCTTGAGTCATTCATTACGTTAGTAAGAAAGTCAACTCACCATGTCAAACAACCCCTGGGCAACTCACCATGCCAGACAACCCCTGGGAAACTCACCATGCCAGACAACCCCTGGGCAACTCACCATGCCAGACAACCCCTGGGAAACTCACCATGCCAGACAACCCCTGGGAAACTCACCATGCCAGACAACCCCAGGGCAACTCACCATGCCAGACAACCCCAGGGCAACTCACCATGCCAGACTACCCCAGGGAAACACACCGTGCGTGACAACCCCAGGGCAACTCACCATGCCAGACAACCCCAGGGCAACTCACCATGCCAGACAACCCCAGGGCAACTCACCATGCCAGACAACCCCAGGGCAACTCACCATGCCAGACAACCCCAGGGCAACTCACCATGTCAGACAACCCCAGGGAAACACACCATGCTGGACGATCTCAGGATAACTCACCATGCTAGACAACCCCAGGATAAGTCACAGTGCCATGATTGTATTTTTGAGGGTTGCAAATGTGAATGCTTTTTTTTATTTTGTTATAATTTCTTTGTTTGGAGGGTAACTTAATTTGATAAGAATATAGAACAAGCATGCTGTATATAAGCATTATGGGGGGCATCAGTGGCTCAGGAGGTAGAGCAGTCGTCTTCCCGGCAGGTTCCCGGTTCAATTCCCACTCCTCCCGGCCAGCGTGTCGAGGGGTGTCCTTGAGCAAGACACTTAACCCCTAATTGCTCCCGATGTGGAGGTTGGCACCTTGCATGGTTGCCTCCACCGTCGGTGTGTGAATGTGTGAGTGAATGGGTCAAATGTGAGGAACAAATTGTAAAGCGCTTTGGATAAAAGCTCTATATAAATGCAGCCATTTACCATTTATGCTTCAGCCGGTACCTTTTCAGTCACTGCCAAAACAAAGGCTGTTGACCTTATTTACAGTCTGAGATGATTGTG
This sequence comes from Notolepis coatsorum, assembly GCF_963971535.1. Taxonomy (NCBI): domain Eukaryota; kingdom Metazoa; phylum Chordata; class Actinopteri; order Aulopiformes; family Paralepididae; genus Notolepis; species Notolepis coatsorum. Next base: position 25,144,703 of record NC_140166.1, read on the forward strand.
CATATTGTATTCTGTGTGATGACTGAATAAAACTACTACTACTACTACTACTACTACTACTACTACTACTACTACTACTACTACTACTACTACTACTACTACTACTACTACTACTACTACTACTACTACTACTACTACTGCTACTACTGCTCCTGCTACTACTACTACTACTACTACTACTACTACTACTACTACTACTACTACTACTGCTACTGCTACTACTACTACTACTACTACTACTACTACTACTGCTACTACTACTACTACTACTACTACTACTACTACTACTACTACTACTACTACTACTGCTACTGCTACTACTACTACTACTACTACTACTACTACTACTACTACTACTACTACTACTATTACTATTACTGCTACTGCTACTACTACTACTGCTACTGCTACTACTACTACTACTACTACTACTACTACTACTACTACTACTACTACTACTACTACTACTACTGCTGCTACTACTACTACTACTACTACTACTACTACTACTACTACTACTACTACTACTACTACTACTACTACTACTACTACTGCTACTGCTACTACTACTACTACTACTACTACTACTACTACTACTACTACTACTAATATTACTATTACTACTACTACTGCTACTGCTACTGCTGCTACTACTACTACTACTACTACTACTACTACTACTACTACTACTACTACTACTACTACTGCTACTACTACTACTACTACTACTACTGCTACTACTACTACTACTACTACTACTACTACTACTACTACTACTGCTACTACTACTACTACTACTACTACTACTACTACTACTACTACTACTACTACTACTACTACTACTACTACTACTACTGCTACTGCTGCTACTACTACTACTACTACTACTACTACTACTACTACTACTACTACTACTACTACTACTACTACTACTACTACTACTACTACTACTACTACTACTACGACTATGGTATATTGACCATAAGGGGAGAGTTCTGAGTTCTCCAGTACAGAAGCTCGCCATCCAGCCAATGACACATTTTCTAATACCAAATCACAGCACAACTTTTTTAATTGTGTTCCTCAAGGTGTTGGTGTCTTAATATGGTATATTGGAGGGACTTTGACCATATTTATCAATTCTCAAGTGTCAAGAAATTGTTCCTTTATACCAAATCTTGTGTAACTGTGTATCTGCTGAGTTACACCAAATTATGTGTAACAAATGGCCCAACGATTTTTGCTACAACCACATGTGAGACATAACTGAGATATGTCACATTTAGTATAGGCCTACATGAGTTACAAACTAACACATTTTGTGTAGGCTTACACTACTTACAAACTAATACATTTTGTATAGACCTAGATTAATTACAAACTAACACATTTTGTGGCCTACACTACTTACAAACTAATACATTTTGTATAGACCTACATTCATTACAAACTAACACATTTTGTGTAGGCCTACATTTGTTACAAGCTAACACATTTTGTATAGGTCTACATTAGTTACAAACTAATACATTTTGTATAGGCCTACACTAGTTACAAACTAACACATCTTGTATAGCCCTACATGTATTACAAACTAAGACATTTTGTATAGGCCCACACTAGTTACAAACTAACACATATTTTGTAGGCCCACACTAGTTACAAGCTAACACATCTCGTGACAGATGTCAGATAAATGTTTGGTTCATCCCTGGCGGGTTAAAGGTGGAGGAGCTTCCACTTGGGAACGCGCTGCATTTGCTCCGTGTTACTTGTGGGAACGCCGGCGGCACAAAAGGGAATGTTCTGTGTGACCAACTCTTACCTGCTATTACTGCAATTTGGAGAAAATTGATGGCAGCGCAAAAGGCAGGACTGTGAAAAGGCATGAGGAGAAAAGACCTGTGTAATTCCCCTCCGAGCGCCGCCGCACGGCAGAGTAGGTCCGCCACACAAAGCTCCACAAGTACCCCTCAATTGGCCCGAGGTATACAGTACGAGACCAGGCTTAATTATTAATTATGCAAGGCGGTAAACCGCTAGAATCCGTAATTATATGACGAACGTGACATCTCATATCTCCTCGCTGTGAGTCTGAGATGACAATTACGTGGTCTTGTTTGTACGGGAGGAGGGTGGTAATTAGAGAATTAAAACATGCAACACTTCAGCTAATTTGCGCGAGTCCCCCGGTCTTTGGAGGGGAATCGCAATTCAATTACATTCTAATTGCTTTATTTTCTGTGAGGAAGTTCATTTGAGCAGTGATCAAATAAGACAGATGGAACTATCACAAGAAGTCACAGTATAATTACTCATCATTTGCAACCATAGGTATTCCATAGTACCCCATTAGAGGAATCTAACATCCTTCTTTGGTTGAAAATGGCAGTGATTCAAGTCCCTCCTTTGCTTTGGTTTTTGATGCGTTACATGTGGCTCTTGGTCGAGGAGTTTAGATGAATTCTGTTGATTACCGATCAGCCGGCCAATGAGTTTAGTTGAATTCTGTTGATTATCGATCAGCCTGGTATCAACCTGGTATCATCCGGTTATCAGCCTAGCATCAGCCTGGTATCAACCTGGTATCAACCTGTTATCATCCTGTTATCAGCCCAGTATCAGCCTGGTATCAGCCCAGTATCAACCTGGTATCATCCTGGTATCAACCTGGTATCAACCTGGTATCATCCTGGTATCAGCCTGGTATCAGCCTGGTATCAACCTGGTATCATCCTGGTATCAGCCTGGTATCAACCTGGTATCATCCTGGTATCAGCCTGGTATCAGCCTGGCAGCAGCCTCGTATCAGCCTGGTATCAGCCTGGCATCAGCCTGGTATCAACCTGGTATCATCCTGGCAGCAGCCTGGCAGCAGCCTGGTATCAGCCCACTATCATCCTGGTATCAGCCTGGTATCAGCCCAGTATCAGCCTGGTATCAGCCTGGTATCAGCCTGGTATCAACCCGGTATCATCCTGGTATCAACCTGGTACCATCCTGGTATCAGCCTGGCATCAGCCTGGTATCAGCCTGGTATCAGCCTGGTATCAGCCTGGCAGTAGCCTGGTATCAGCCTGGCATCAGCCTGGTATCATCCTGGTATCAGCCTGGCATCAGCCTGGTATCAACCTGGTATCATCCTGGTATCATCCTGGTATCATCCTGGCAGCAGCCTGGTATCAGCCTGGTATCAGCCCAGTATCAGCCTGGTATCAGCCTGGCATTAGCCTGGTATCAGCCTGGTATCAGCCTGGTATCAACCCGGTATCATCCTGGTATCAACCTGGTACCATCCTGGTATCAGCCTGGCATCAGCCTGGCAGCAGCCTGGTATCAGCCTGGCATCAGCCTGGTATCAACCTGGTATCATCCTGGTATCATCCTGGTATCATCCTGGCATCAGCCTGGCAGCAGCCTGGTATCAGCCCAGTATCATCCCGGTATCAGCCTGGTATCACCCCGGTATCAGCCTGGTATCAGCCTGGCAGCAGCCTGGTATCAGCCTGGTATCAGCCTGGTATCAGCCTGGTATCAGCCTGGCATCAGCCTGGTATCAACCTGGTATCATCCTGGTATCAGCCTGGTATCAGCCTGGCATCAGCCTGGTATCAACCTGGTATCATCCTGGTATCAACCTGGTATCATCCTGGTATCATCCTGGCATCATCCCGGTATCAGCCTGGTATCAGCCCAGTATCATCCTGGTATCAGCCTGGCAGCAGCCTGGTATCAGCCTGGTATCAGCCTGGTATCAGCCTGGTATCAACCCGGTATCATCCTGGTATCATTCTGGCAGCAGCCTGGTATCAGCCTGGTATCAGCCTGGTATCAGCCTGGTGTCAGCCTGGTATCAGCCTGGTATCACCCCGGTATCAGCCTGGTATCATCCTGGTATCATCCTGGTATCATCCTGGCATCATCCCGGTATCAGCCTGGTATCAGCCCAGTATCATCCTGGTATCAGCCTGGCATCAGCCTGGTATCAACCTGTATCATCCTGGTATCATCCTGGCATCAGCCTGGTATCATCCTGGTATCAGCCTGGCATCAGCCTGGTATCAACCTGGTATCATCCTGGTATCATCCTGGCAGCAGCCTGGTATCAGCCTGGTATCAGCCCAGTATCATCCTGGTATCAGCCTGGTATCAGCCTGGCATCAGCCTGGTATCAGCCTGGCATCAGCCTGGTATCAACCTGGTATCATCCTGGTATCAGCCTGGTATCAGCCTGGCATCAGCCTGGTATCAACCTGGTATCATCCTGGTATCAGCCTGTTATCAGCCTGGCATTAGCCTGGTATCAGCCTGGTATCAGCCTGGTATCAACCCGGTATCATCCTGGTATCAACCTGGTACCATCCTGGTATCAGCCTGGCATCAGCCTGGTATCAGCCCAGTATCATCCTGGTATCAACCTGGTATCATCCTGGTATCATCCTGGTATCATCCTGGTATCAGCCTGGTATCAGCCCAGTATCATCCTGGTATCAGCCTGGTATCAGCCTGGCATCAGCCTGGTATCAGCCTGGCATCAGCCTGGTATCAACCTGGTATCATCCTGGTATCAGCCTGGTATCAGCCTGGCATCAGCCTGGTATCAACCTGGTGTCATCCTGGTATCAGCCTGGTATCAGCCTGGCATCAGCCTGGTACAGCCTGGTATCAACCTGGTATCATCCTGGTATCAACCTGGTATCATCCTGGTATCATCCTGGCATCATCCCGGTATCAGCCTGGTATCAGCCCAGTATCATCCTGGTATCAGCCTGGCAGCAGCCTGGTATCAGCCTGGTATCAGCCTGGTATCAGCCTGGTATCAACCCGGTATCATCCTGGTATCATCCTGGCAGCAGCCTGGTATCAGCCTGGTATCAGCCTGGTATCAGCCTGGTATCAGCCTGGTATCATCCTGGCAGCAGCCTGGTATCAGCCTGGCAGCAGCCTGGTATCAGCCTGGTATCAGCCTGGTATCAGCCTGGTATCAGCCTGGTATCAGCCTGGTATCAGCCTGGCAGCAGCCTGGTATCAGCCTGGTATCAGCCTGGTATCAGCCTGGCAGCAGCCTGGTATCAGCCTGGTATCAGCCTGGCAGCAGCCTGGTATCAGCCTGGCAGCAGCCTGGTATCAGCCTGGCATCAGCCTGGCAGCAGCCTGGCAGCAGCCTGGTATCAGCCTGGTATCAGCCTGGTATCAGCCTGGTATCAGCCTGGTATCAGCCTGGTATCAGCCTGGATTACTATTACTACCACTGCCAATACTACTGATACATCCCTATTGGCAAACTTTATATTAAAAAAAATACAGTCTAGGTAATTAATGGGAAACACTATAATATATAACATTAGTATATAGTATATAACATTGATATATAATAATAATAATAATAATAATAATAATAATAATAATAATAATAATAATAATAATAATAATAATAATAATAATAATAATAATAATAATAATAATAATAATAATAATAATAATAATAATAATGGCTTGAATGTATATAGCGCCTTTCACATACCCACGGCGCTTTACAATAGAAGGGGGAGGGGAGGATTAACGTTGACCTAAACTAAGAAACAAAATACAAAACAGAACAGAACAAAACAGAACAGAAAAAAACGGAACAAAACAAATATATAGAGAGAGCCTTTCAGAGCAAGTGTTTGAGGTGCCAGTACTGTCCATTGCCAGTGTGTGGAGGTGCAGGTGGCAGGTGTCTGGCTGGATGGATTGCCAGTGTGTGGGAGGTGCAGGTGGCAGGTGTCTGGCTGGATGGATTGCCAGTGTGTGGGAGGTGCAGGTGGCAGGTGTCTGGCTGGATGGATTGCCAGTGTGTGGAGGTGCAGGTGGCAGGTGTCTGGCTGGATGGATTGGCAGTGTGTGGAGGTGCAGGTGGCAGGTGTCTGGCTGGATGGCACAGCATCAGTGATGTTCCAGCGGCCGCTGCCGAGTGTCTTAAGGAGGCTGATTTGGCTGGGCGTGTGACACCTCTCTGGGGCTCGAGGGCATGGGATGGCCCCGGGGTTGAAGGGACCCAGACAGGCTGATTGCGGCATGGGGCCTGATTGGGCAGGTTGTATCCTTCCACCACAATGGGGCTAAATTCCCCGGGACGACACATGATGGGGAGGGATTGACCACATTGTCCCGGGGACAGGTGGAGACCAAGCCCAGGCTGAAGGGGGAAACCGGGCATGATTAGAGTGATTCTGTGGTGTGTCTGTCTGTCTGTCTGTCTGTCTGTCTGTCTGTCTGTCTGTCTGTCTGTCTGTCTGTCTGTCTGTCTGTCTGTCTGTCTGTCTGTCTGTCTGTCTGTCTGTCTGTCTGTCTGTCTGTCTGTCTGTCTGTCTGTCTGTCTGTCTGTCTGTCTGTCTGTCTGTCTGTCTGTCTGTCTGTCTGTCTGTCTGTCTGTCTGTCTGTCTGTCTGTCTGTCTGTCTGTCTGTCTGTCTGTCTGTCTGTCTGTCTGTCTGTCTGTCTGTCTGTCTGTCTGTCTGTCTGTCTGTCTGTCTGTCTGTCTGTCTGTCTGTCTGTCTGTCTGTCTGTCTGTCTGTCTGTCTGTCTGTCTGTCTGTCTGTCTGTCTGTCTGTCTGTCTGTCTGTCTGTCTGTCTGTCTGTCTGTCTGTCTGTCTGTCTGTCTGTCTGTCTGTCTGTCTGTCTGTCTGTCTGTCTGTCTGTCTGTCTGTCTGTCTGTCTGTCTGTCTGTCTGTCTGTCTGTCTGTCTGTCTGTCTGTCTGTCTGTCTGTCTGTC
>NC_140166.1:25158957-25234336 GCF_963971535.1 Notolepis coatsorum
CTATACTGATGATGTGCTGATATAGTACTATACTGATGATGTGCTGATATAGTACTATACTGATGATGTGCTGCTATAGTACTATACTGGTGATGTCTTCCTATAGTACTATACTGATGATGTGCTGCTATAGTACTACACTGATGATGTGCTGCTATAGTACTATACTGATGATGTGCTGCTATAGTACTATACTGATGATGTGCTGATATAGTACTATACTGATGATGTGCTGATATAGTACTACACTGGTGATGTGCTGCTATAGTACTATACTGGTGATGTCTTCCTATAGTACTATACTGATGATGTGCTGCTATAGTACTATACTGATGATGTGCTGCTATAGTACTACACTGATAATCTGCTGCTATAGTACTATACTGATGATGTGCTGCTATAGTACTATACTGATGATGTCTTCCTATAGTACTACACTGATGATGTGTTCCTATAGTACTATACTGATGATGTGCTGCTATAGTACTACACTGATAATCTGCTGCTATAGTACTACACTGATGATGTGCTGCTATAGTACTATACTGATGATGTGCTGCTATAGTACTATACTGATGATGTGCTGCTATAGTACTATACTGATGATGTGCTGCTATAGTACTATACTGATGATGTGCTGCTATAGTACTATACTGATAATCTGCTGCTATAGTACTATACTGATGATGTGCTGATATAGTACTATACTGATAATCTGCTGCTATAGTACTATACTGATGATGTGCTGATATAGTACTACACTGATGATGTGCTGCTATAGTACTATACTGATGATGTGCTGCTATAGTACTATACTGATGATGTGCTGCTATAGTACTATACTGATAATCTGCTGCTATAGTACTATACTGATGATGTGCTGATATAGTACTACACTGATGATGTGCTGCTATAGTACTATACTGATGATGTGCTGCTATAGTACTATACTGATGATGTGCTGCTATAGTACTATACTGATGATGTGCTGCTATAGTACTATACTGATGATGTGCTGATATAGTACTACACTGGTGATGTGCTGCTATAGTACTATACTGATGATGTGCTGATATAGTACTACACTGGTGATGTGCTGCTATAGTACTACACTGATGATGTGCTGCTATAATACTACACTGATAATCTGCTGCTATAGTACTATACTGGTGATGTGCTGATATAGTACTATACTGATGATGTGCTGCTATAGTACTATACTGATGATGTGCTGCTATAGTACTATACTGATGATGTGCTGCTATAGTACTATACTGATGATGTGCTGCTATAGTACTATACTGATGATGTGCTGCTATAGTACTATACTGGTGATGTCTTCCTATAGTACTATACTGATGATGTCTTCCTATAGTACTATACTGATGATGTGCTGATATAGTACTATACTGATGATGTGCTGATATAGTACTATACTGATGATGTGCTGCTATAGTACTATACTGGTGATGTCTTCCTATAGTACTATACTGATGATGTGCTGCTATAGTACTACACTGATGATGTGCTGCTATAGTACTATACTGATGATGTGCTGCTATAGTACTATACTGATGATGTGCTGATATAGTACTATACTGATGATGTGCTGATATAGTACTATACTGATGATGTGCTGCTATAGTACTACACTGGTGATGTGCTGCTATAGTACTATACTGATGATGTGCTGCTATAGTACTATACTGGTGATGTGCTGCTATAGTACTACACTGATGATGTGCTGCTATAGTACTATACTGGTGATGTGCTGCTATAGTACTATACTGGTGATGTGCTGCTATAGTACTATACTGATGATGTGCTGCTATAGTACTATACTGATGATGTCTTCCTATAGTACTACACTGATGATGTGTTCCTATAGTACTATACTGATGATGTGCTGCTATAGTACTACACTGATAATCTGCTGCTATAGTACTACACTGATGATGTGCTGCTATAGTACTATACTGATGATGTGCTGCTATAGTACTATACTGATGATGTGCTGATATAGTACTACACTGATGATGTGCTGCTATAGTACTATACTGATGATGTGCTGCTATAGTACTATACTGATGATGTGCTGCTATAGTACTATACTGGTGATGTGCTGCTATAGTACTACACTGATGATGTGCTGCTATAATACTACACTGATAATCTGCTGCTATAGTACTATACTGGTGATGTGCTGATATAGTACTATACTGATGATGTGCTGATATAGTACTATACTGATGATGTGCTGCTATAGTACTATACTGGTGATGTGCTGCTATAGTACTATACTGATGATGTGCTGCTATAGTACTATACTGATGATGTGCTGCTATAGTACTATACTGATGATGTGCTGCTATAGTACTACACTGATGATGTGCTGCTATAGTACTATACTGATGATGTGCTGCTATAGTACTATACTGATGATGTGCTGCTATAGTACTATACTGATGATGTGCTGCTATAGTACTATACTCATGATGTGCTGCTATAGTACTATACTGATGATGTGCTGCTATAGTACTATACTGATGATGTGCTGCTATAGTACTACACTGATAATCTGCTGCTATAGTACTATACTGGTGATGTGCTGCTATAGTACTATACTCATGATGTGCTGCTATAGTACTACACTGATGATGTGCTGCTATAGTACTACACTGGTGATGTGCTGCTATAGTACTATACTGATGATGTGCTGCTATAGTACTATACTGATGATGTGCTGCTATAGTACTATACTGATGATGTGCTGCTATAGTACTATACTGATGATGTGCTGCTATAGTACTATACTGATGATGTGCTGCTATAGTACTATACTGGTGATGTGCTGCTATAGTACTACACTGATGATGTGCTGCTATAGTACTACACTGGTGATGTGCTGCTATAGTACTACACTGGTGATGTGCTGCTATAGTACTATACTGATGATGTGCTGCTATAGTACTACACTGATGATGTGCTGCTATAGTACTATACTGGTGATGTGCTGCTATAGTACTATACTGATGATGTGCTGCTATAGTACTACACTGGTGATGTGCTGCTATAGTACTATACTGATGATGTGCTGCTATAGTACTATACTGATGATGTGCTGATATAGTACTATACTGATGATGTGCTGCTATAGTACTATACTGATGATGTGCTGCTATAGTACTACACTGGTGATGTGCTGCTATAGTACTATACTGGTGATGTGCTGCTATAGTACTATACTGATGATGTGCTGCTATAGTACTACACTGATAATCTGCTGCTATAGTACTATACTGATGATGTCTTCCTATAGTACTACACTGATGATGTGTTCCTATAGTACTATACTGGTGATGTGCTGCTATAGTACTATACTGATGATGTGCTGCTATAGTACTACACTGATAATCTGCTGCTATAGTACTATACTGATGATGTCTTCCTATAGTACTACACTGATGATGTGTTCCTATAGTACTACACTGGTGATGTGCTGCTATAGTACTATACTGATGATGTGCTGCTATAGTACTACACTGATAATCTGCTGCTATAGTACTACACTGATGATGTGCTGCTATAGTACTATACTGATGATGTGCTGCTATAGTACTATACTGATGATGTGCTGATATAGTACTACACTGATGATGTGCTGCTATAGTACTATACTGATGATGTGCTGCTATAGTACTATACTGGTGATGTGCTGCTATAGTACTATACTGATGATGTGCTGATATAGTACTATACTGATGATGTGCTGCTATAGTACTATACTGGTGATGTGCTGCTATAGTACTATACTGATGATGTGCTGCTATAGTACTATACTGATGATGTGCTGCTATAGTACTATACTGATGATGTGCTGCTATAGTACTACACTGATGATGTGCTGCTATAGTACTACACTGATGATGTGCTGCTATAATACTACACTGATAATCTGCTGCTATAGTACTATACTGGTGATGTGCTGATATAGTACTATACTGATGATGTGCTGATATAGTACTACACTGATGATGTGCTGCTATAGTACTATACTGATGATGTGCTGCTATAGTACTATACTGATGATGTGCTGCTATAGTACTATACTGATGATGTGCTGCTATAGTACTACACTGATGATGTGCTGCTATAGTACTATACTGATGATGTGCTGCTATAGTACTATACTGATGATGTGCTGCTATAGTACTATACTGATGATGTGCTGCTATAGTACTATACTGATGATGTGCTGCTATAGTACTATACTGATGATGTGCTGCTATAGTAATACACTGATGATGTGCTGCTATAGTACTATACTGATGATGTGCTGCTATAGTAATACACTGATGATGTGCTGCTATAGTACTATACTGATGATGTGCTGCTATAGTAATACACTGATGATGTGCTGCTATAGTACTATACTGATGATGTGCTGCTATAGTACTATACTGGTGATGTGCTGCTATAGTACTACACTGATGATGTGCTGCTATAGTACTATACTGATGATGTGCTGCTATAGTAATACACTGATGATGTGCTGCTATAGTACTATACTGGTGATGTGCTGCTATAGTACTATACTGATGATGTGCTGCTATAGTACTATACTGGTGATGTGCTGCTATAGTACTATACTGGTGATGTGCTGCTATAGTACTATACTGGTAATGTGCTGCTATAGTACTACACTGGTGATGTGCTGCTATAGTACTATACTGGTGATGTCTTCCTATAGTACTATACTAATGATGTCTTCCTATAGTACTACACTGATGATGTGCTGCTATAGTACTATACTGATGATGTGCTGCTATAGTACTATACTGATGATGTGCTGCTATAGTACTATACTGATGATGTGCTGCTATAGTACTATACTGATGATGTGCTGCTATAGTACTATACTGATGATGTGCTGCTATAGTACTATACTGATGATGTGCTGCTATAGTACTATACTGGTGATGTCTTCCTATAGTACTATACTGATGATGTCTTCCTATAGTACTACACTGATGATGTGCTGCTATAGTACTACACTGATGATGTGCTGCTATAGTACTATACTGGTGATGTGCTGCTATAGTACTATACTGATGATGTGCTGCTATAGTACTATACTGGTGATGTGCTGCTATAGTACTATACTGATAACATGCTGCTATAGTACTATACTGATGATGTAATGCTATAGTACTACACTGATGATGTGCTGCTATAGTACTACACTGATGATGTGCTGCTATAGTACTACACTGATGATGTGCTGCTATAGTACTATACTGATGATGTGCTGCTATAGTACTATACTGATGATGTGCTGCTATAGTACTATACTGATGATGTGCTGCTATAGTACTATACTGGTGATGTGCTGCTATAGTACTATACTGATGATGTGCTGCTATAGTACTATACTGATGATGTGCTGCTATAGTACTACACTGATGATGTGCTGCTATAGTACTATACTGATGATGTGCTGCTATAGTACTATACTGATGATGTGCTGCTATAGTACTATACTGATGATGTGCTGCTATAGTACTATACTGATGATGTGCTGCTATAGTACTATACTGGTGATGTGCTGCTATAGTACTATACTGATGATGTGCTGCTATAGTACTATACTGGTGATGTGCTGCTATAGTACTATACTGATGATGTGCTGCTATAGTACTATACTGATGATGTGCTGCTATAGTACTATACTGGTGATGTGCTGCTATAGTACTATACTGGTGATGTGCTGCTATAGTACTATACTGATGATGTGCTGCTATAGTACTATACTGATGATGTGCTGCTATAGTACTATACTGATGATGTGCTGCTATAGTACTACACTGATGATGTGCTGCTATAGTACTATACTGATGATGTGCTGCTATAGTACTATACTGATGATGTGCTGCTATAGTACTATACTGATGATGTGCTGCTATAGTACTATACTGGTGATGTGCTGCTATGGTACTATACTGATGATGTGCTGCTATAGTACTATACTGGTGATGTGCTGCTATAGTACTATACTGGTGATGTGTTCCTATAGTACTATACTGATGATGTGCTGCTATAGTACTATACTGATGATGTGCTGCTATAGTACTATACTGGTGATGTGTTCCTATAGTACTATACTGATGATGTGCTGCTATAGTACTATACTGGTGATGTGTTCCTATAGTACTATACTGATGATGTGCTGCTATAGTACTATACTGATGATGTGCTGCTATAGTACTATACTGGTGATGTGCTGCTATAGTACTACACTGATAATCTGCTGCTATAGTACTATACTGGTGATGTGCTGCTATAGTACTACACTGATAATCTGCTGCTATAGTACTACACTGGTGATGTGCTGCTATAGTACTACACTGATAATCTGCTGCTATAGTACTATACTGATGATGTGCTGCTATAGTACTACCGGTATACTGATGATGTGCTGCTATAGTACTATACTGGTGATGTGCTGCTATAGTACTATACTGGTGATGTCTTCCTATCGTACTACACTGATAATCTGCTGCTATAGTACTATACTGATGATGTGCTGCTATAGTACTATACTGATGATGTGCTGCTATAGTACTATACTGATGATGTGCTGATATAGTACTACACTGATGATGTGCTGCTATAGTACTACACTGATGATGTGCTGCTATAGTACTACACTGATGATGTGCTGCTATAGTACTATACTGATGATGTGCTGCTATAGTACTACACTGATAATCTGCTGCTATAGTACTATACTGATGATGTGCTGCTATAGTACTATACTGATGATGTGCTGCTATAGTACTACACTGATAATCTGCTGCTATAGTACTATACTGATGATGTGCTGCTATAGTACTATACTGATGATGTGCTGCTATAGTACTACACTGATAATCTGCTGCTATAGTACTATACTGATGATGTGCTGCTATAGTACTATACTGATGATGTGCTGCTATAGTACTACACTGATAATCTGCTGCTATAGTACTATACTGATGATGTGCTGCTATAGTACTATACTGATGATGTGCTGCTATAGTACTACACTGATAATCTGCTGCTATAGTACTATACTGATGATGTGCTGCTATAGTACTATACTGATGATGTGCTGCTATAGTACTACACTGATAATCTGCTGCTATAGTACTATACTGATGATGTGCTGCTATAGTACTACACTGATGATGTGCTGCTATAGTACTACACTGATGATGTGCTGCTATAGTACTATACTGATGATGTGCTGCTATAGTACTACACTGATGATGTGCTGCTATAGTACTATACTGATGATGTGCTGCTATAGTACTATACTGATGATGTGCTGCTATAGTACTATACTGATGATGTGCTGCTATAGTACTACACTGATAATCTGCTGCTATAGTACTATACTGATGATGTGCTGCTATAGTACTATACTGATGATGTGCTGCTATAGTACTATACTGATGATGTGCTGCTATAGTACTACACTGATAATCTGCTGCTATAGTACTATACTGATGATGTGCTGCTATAGTACTACACTGATGATGTGCTGCTATAGTACTACACTGATGATGTGCTGCTATAGTACTACACTGATGATGTGCTGCTATAGTACTATACTGGTGATGTGCTGCTATAGTACTACACTGACGATGTGCTGCTATAGTACTACACTGATGATGTGCTGCTATAGTACTATACTGATGATGTGCTGCTATAGTACTATACTGATGATGTGCTGCTATAGTACTATACTGATGATGTGCTGCTATAGTACTATACTGATGATGTGCTGCTATAGTACTATACTGATGATGTGCTGATATAGTACTATACTGGTGATGTGCTGCTATAGTACTATACTGGTGATGTGCTGCTATAGTACTATACTGATGATGTGCTGCTATAGTACTATACTGGTGATGTGCTGCTATAGTACTATACTGATGATGTGCTGCTATAGTACTATACTGGTGATGTGCTGCTATAGTACTATACTGATGATGTGCTGCTATAGTACTATACTGATGATGTGCTGCTATAGTACTATACTGATGATGTGCTGCTATAGTACTATACTGATGATGTGCTGCTATAGTACTATACTGGTGATGTGCTGCTATAGTACTATACTGATGATGTGCTGCTATAGTACTACACTGATGATGTGCTGATATAGTACTATACTGATGATGTGCTGCTATAGTACTACACTGATGATGTGCTGATATAGTACTATACTGATAATCTGCTGCTATAGTACTACACTGATGATGTGCTGCTATAGTACTATACTGATGATGTGCTGCTATAATACTATACTGGTGATGTGCTGCTATAGTACTACACTGATGATGTGCTGATATAGTACTATACTGATGATGTGCTGCTATAGTACTATACTGATGATGTGCTGATATAGTACTATACTGATAATCTGCTGCTATAGTACTACACTGATGATGTGCTGCTATAGTACTATACTGATGATGTGCTGCTATAATACTATACTGGTGATGTGCTGCTATAGTACTACACTGATGATGTGCTGATATAGTACTATACTGATGATGTGCTGCTATAGTACTATACTGATGATGTGCTGCTATAGTACTACACTGATGATGTGCTGATATTGTACTATACTGGTGATGTGCTGCTATAGTACTATACTGATGATGTGCTGATATAGTACTATACTGATGATGTGCTGATATAGTACTATACTGATGATGTGCTGCTATAGTACTACACTGATTATGTGCTGCTATAGTACTACACTGATGATGTGCTGCTATAGTACTATACTGATGATGTGCTGCTATAGTACTATACTGATGATGTGCTGATATAGTACTACACTGGTGATGTGCTGCTATAGTACTATACTGGTGATGTCTTCCTATAGTACTATACTGATGATGTGTTCCTATAGTACTATACTGATGATGTGCTGCTATAGTACTACACTGATGATGTGCTGCTATAGTACTATACTGATGATGTGCTGCTATAGTACTATACTGGTGATGTGCTGCTATAGTACTACACTGGTGATGTGCTGCTATAGTACTACACTGGTGATGTGCTGCTATAGTACTATACTGGTGATGTGCTGCTATAGTACTATACTGATGATGTCTTCCTATAGTACTACACTGATGATGTGTTCCTATAGTGCTATACTGATGATGTGCTGCTATAGTACTATACTGATGATGTGCTGCTATAGTACTATACTGATGATGTGCTGATATAGTACTATACTGATGATGTGCTGCTATAGTACTACACTGATGATGTGCTGCTATAGTACTATACTGATGATGTGCTGCTATAGTACTATACTGATGATGTGCTGATATAGTACTACACTGATAATCTGCTGCTATAGTACTATACTGATGATGTGCTGCTATAGTACTATACTGGTGATGTGCTGATATAGTACTATACTGATGATGTGCTGATATAGTACTATACTGATGATGTGCTGCTATAGTACTATACTGGTGATGTGCTGCTATAGTACTATACTGATGATGTGCTGCTATAGTACTATACTGGTGATGTGCTGCTATAGTACTATACTGATGATGTGCTGCTATAGTACTATACTGATGATGTGCTGCTATAATACTATACTGGTGATGTGCTGCTATAGTACTACACTGATGATGTGCTGATATAGTACTATACTGATGATGTGCTGCTATAGTACTACACTGATGATGTGCTGCTATAGTACTATACTGATGATGTGCTGCTATAGTACTATACTGATGATGTGCTGATATAGTACTATACTGATGATGTGCTGATATAGTACTATACTGATGATGTGCTGCTATAGTACTATACTGATGATGTGCTGCTATAGTACTATACTGATGATGTGCTGCTATAGTACTATACTGATGATGTGCTGCTATAGTACTATACTGATGATGTGCTGCTATAGTACTATACTGATGATGTGCTGCTATAGTACTATACTGATGATGTGCTGCTATAGTACTATACTGATAATCTGCTGCTATAGTACTATACTGATGATGTGCTGCTATAGTACTACACTGATGATGTGCTGCTATAGTACTATACTGATGATGTGCTGCTATAGTACTATACTGATGATGTGCTGATATAGTACTACACTGATGATGTGCTGCTATAGTACTATACTGATGATGTGCTGCTATAGTACTATACTGATGATGTGCTGATATAGTACTACACTGATAATCTGCTGCTATAGTACTATACTGATGATGTGCTGCTATAGTACTATACTGGTGATGTGCTGATATAGTACTATACTGATGATGTGCTGATATAGTACTATACTGATGATGTGCTGCTATAGTACTATACTGGTGATGTGCTGCTATAGTACTATACTGGTGATGTGCTGCTATAGTACTATACTGATGATGTGCTGCTATAGTACTATACTGATGATGTGCTGCTATAATACTATACTGGTGATGTGCTGCTATAGTACTACACTGATGATGTGCTGATATAGTACTATACTGATGATGTGCTGCTATAGTACTATACTGATGATGTGCTGATATAGTACTATACTGGTGATGTGCTGCTATAGTACTATACTGATGATGTGCTGATATAGTACTATACTGGTGATGTTCTGCTATAGTACTACACTGGTGATGTGCTGCTATAGTACTATACTGATGATGTGCTGATATAGTACTATACTGATGATGTGCTGATATAGTACTATACTGATGATGTGCTGCTATAGTACTATACTGATGATGTGCTGCTATAGTACTATACTGATGATGTGCTGCTATAGTACTATACTGATGATGTGCTGCTATAGTACTATACTGATGATGTGCTGCTATAGTACTACACTGATGATGTGCTGATATAGTACTATACTGATGATGTGCTGCTATAGTACTATACTGATGATGTGCTGCTATAGTACTATACTGATGATGTGCTGCTATAGTACTATACTGATGATGTGCTGCTATAGTACTATACTGATGATGTGCTGCTATAGTACTACACTGATGATGTGCTGCTATAGTACTATACTGGTGATGTGCTGCTATAGTACTATACTGGTGATGTGCTGCTATAGTACTATACTGGTGATGTCTTCCTATAGTACTATACTGATGATGTGCTGCTATAGTACTACACTGATGATGTGCTGCTATAGTACTATACTGATGATGTGCTGCTATAGTACTATACTGATGATGTGCTGCTATAGTACTACACTGGTGATGTGCTGCTATAGTACTATACTGGTGATGTGCTGCTATAGTACTATACTGATGATGTGCTGCTATAGTACTATACTGATGATGTGCTGCTATAATACTATACTGGTGATGTGCTGCTATAGTACTACACTGATGATGTGCTGATATAGTACTATACTGATGATGTGCTGCTATAGTACTATACTGATGATGTGCTGCTATAGTACTATACTGGTGATGTGCTGCTATAGTACTATACTGATGATGTGCTGCTATAGTACTATACTGATGATGTGCTGCTATAATACTATACTGGTGATGTGCTGCTATAGTACTACACTGATGATGTGCTGATATAGTACTATACTGATGATGTGCTGCTATAGTACTATACTGATGATGTGCTGATATAGTACTATACTGGTGATGTGCTGCTATAGTACTATACTGATGATGTGCTGATATAGTACTATACTGGTGATGTTCTGCTATAGTACTACACTGGTGATGTGCTGCTATAGTACTATACTGATGATGTGCTGATATAGTACTATACTGATGATGTGCTGATATAGTACTATACTGATGATGTGCTGCTATAGTACTATACTGATGATGTGCTGCTATAGTACTATACTGATGATGTGCTGCTATAGTACTATACTGATGATGTGCTGCTATAGTACTATACTGATGATGTGCTGCTATAGTACTACACTGATGATGTGCTGATATAGTACTATACTGATGATGTGCTGCTATAGTACTATACTGATGATGTGCTGCTATAGTACTATACTGATGATGTGCTGCTATAGTACTATACTGATGATGTGCTGCTATAGTACTATACTGATGATGTGCTGCTATAGTACTACACTGATGATGTGCTGCTATAGTACTATACTGGTGATGTGCTGCTATAGTACTATACTGGTGATGTGCTGCTATAGTACTATACTGGTGATGTCTTCCTATAGTACTATACTGATGATGTGCTGCTATAGTACTACACTGATGATGTGCTGCTATAGTACTATACTGATGATGTGCTGCTATAGTACTATACTGATGATGTGCTGCTATAGTACTACACTGGTGATGTGCTGCTATAGTACTATACTGGTGATGTCTTCCTATAGTACTATACTGATGATGTCTTCCTATAGTACTACACTGATGATGTGCTGCTATAGTACTATACTGATGATGTGCTGCTATAGTACTATACTGGTGATGTCTTCCTATAGTACTATACTGATGATGTGCTGCTATAGTACTATACTGATGATGTGCTGCTATAGTACTACACTGATGATGTGCTGCTATAGTACTATACTGATGATGTGCTGCTATAGTACTATACTGATGATGTGCTGCTATAGTACTACACTGGTGATGTGCTGCTATAGTACTATACTGATGATGTGCTGCTATAGTACTATACTGATGATGTGCTGCTATAGTACTATACTGATAACATGCTGCTATAGTACTATACTGGTGATGTGCTGCTATAGTACTACACTGGTGATGTGCTGCTATAGTACTATACTGATGATGTGCTGCTATAGTACTACACTGATGATGTGCTGCTATAGTACTATACTGATGATGTGCTGCTATAGTACTATACTGATGATGTGCTGCTATAGTACTATACTGATGATGTGCTGCTATAGTACTATACTGATGATGTGCTGCTATAGTACTATACTGATGATGTGCTGCTATAGTACTATACTGGTGATGTGCTGCTATAGTACTACACTGATGATGTGCTGCTATAGTACTATACTGATGATGTGCTGCTATAGTACTACACTGATGATGTGCTGCTATAGTACTATACTGATGATGTGCTGCTATAGTACTACACTGGTGATGTGCTGCTATAGTACTATACTGATGATGTGCTGCTATAGTACTATACTGATGATGTGCTGCTATAGTACTACACTGATGATGTGCTGCTATAGTACTATACTGATGATGTGCTGCTATAGTACTACACTGATGATGTGCTGCTATAGTACTATACTCATGATGTGCTGCTATAGTACTATACTGATGATGTGCTGCTATAGTACTATACTGATGATGTGCTGCTATAGTACTATACTGATGATGTGCTGCTATAGTACTACACTGGTGATGTGCTGCTATAGTACTATACTGATGATGTGCTGCTATAGTACTATACTGATGATGTGCTGCTATAGTACTATACTGATGATGTGCTGCTATAGTACTATACTGGTGATGTGCTGCTATAGTACTACACTGGTGATGTGCTGCTATAGTACTATACTGATGATGTGCTGCTATAGTACTATACTGATGATGTGCTGCTATAGTACTATACTGATGATGTGCTGCTATAGTACTATACTGATAACATGCTGCTATAGTACTATACTGGTGATGTGCTGCTATAGTACTACACTGATGATGTGCTGCTATAGTACTATACTGATGATGTGCTGCTATAGTACTACACTGATGATGTGCTGCTATAGTACTATACTCATGATGTGCTGCTATAGTACTATACTGATGATGTGCTGCTATAGTACTATACTGATGATGTGCTGCTATAGTACTATACTGATGATGTGCTGCTATAGTACTATACTGATGATGTGCTGCTATAGTACTATACTGGTGATGTGCTGCTATAGTACTATACTGATGATGTCTTCCTATAGTACTATACTGATGATGTGCTGCTATAGTACTATACTGATGATGTGCTGCTATAGTACTATACTGATGATGTGCTGATATAGTACTATACTGATGATGTGCTGCTATAGTACTACACTGGTGATGTGCTGCTATAGTACTACACTGGTGATGTGCTGCTATAGTACTATACTGGTGATGTGCTGCTATAGTACTATACTGGTGATGTGCTGCTATAGTACTATACTGATGATGTCTTCCTATAGTACTATACTGATGATGTGCTGCTATAGTACTATACTGATGATGTGCTGCTATAGTACTATACTGATGATGTGCTGATATAGTACTATACTGATGATGTGCTGCTATAGTACTACACTGGTGATGTGCTGCTATAGTACTACACTGGTGATGTGCTGCTATAGTACTACACTGATGATGTGCTGATATAGTACTATACTGATGATGTGCTGCTATAGTACTATACTGGTGATGTGCTGCTATAGTACTATACTGGTGATGTGCTGCTATAGTACTATACTGGTAATGTGCTGCTATAGTACTATACTGGTGATGTCTTCCTATAGTACTATACTAATGATGTCTTCCTATAGTACTATACTGATGATGTGCTGCTATAGTACTATACTGATGATGTGCTGCTATAGTACTATACTGATGATGTGCTGCTATAGTACTATACTGATGATGTGCTGATATAGTACTATACTGATGATGTGCTGCTATAGTACTACACTGGTGATGTGCTGCTATAGTACTACACTGATGATGTGCTGCTATAGTACTATACTGGTGATGTGCTGCTATAGTACTATACTGGTGATGTGCTGCTATAGTACTATACTGATGATGTGCTGCTATAGTACTATACTGATGATGTAATGCTATAGTACTACACTGATGATGTGCTGCTATAGTACTACACTGATGATGTGCTGCTATAGTACTATACTGATGATGTGCTGCTATAGTACTATACTGATGATGTGCTGCTATAGTACTATACTGATGATGTGCTGCTATAGTACTATACTGATGATGTGCTGCTATAGTACTACACTGATGATGTGCTGCTATAGTACTACACTGATGATGTGCTGCTATAGTACTATACTGATGATGTCTTCCTATAGTACTATACTGGTGATGTGCTGCTATAGTACTATACTGATGATGTGCTGCTATAGTACTATACTGATGATGTCTTCCTATAGTACTATACTGGTGATGTGCTGCTATAGTACTATACTGATGATGTGCTGCTATAGTACTACACTGATGATGTGCTGCTATAGTACTATACTGATGATGTGCTGCTATAGTACTATACTGATGATGTGCTGCTATAGTACTATACTGATGATGTGCTGCTATAGTACTACACTAATGATGTCTTCCTATAGTACTACACTGATGATGTGCTGCTATAGTACTACACTGATGATGTGCTGCTATAGTACTATACTGGTGATGTGCTGCTATAGTACTATACTAATGATGTGCTGCTATAGTACTATACTGATGATGTGCTGCTATAGTACTATACTGATGATGTGCTGCTATAGTACTATACTGGTGATGTGCTGCTATAGTACTATACTGGTGATGTGCTGCTATAGTACTATACTGATGATGTGCTGCTATAGTACTACACTGATGATGTGCTGCTATAGTACTATACTGATGATGTGCTGCTATAGTACTATACTGATGATGTGCTGCTATAGTACTATACTGATGATGTGCTGCTATAGTACTACACTGATGATGTGCTGCTATAGTACTATACTGATGATGTGCTGCTATAGTACTATACTGATGATGTGCTGCTATAGTACTACACTGATGATGTGCTGCTATAGTACTACACTGATGATGTCTTCCTATAGTACTACACTGATGATGTGCTGCTATAGTACTACACTGATGATGTGCTGCTATAGTACTATACTGATGATGTGCTGCTATAGTACTATACTGATGATGTGCTGCTATAGTACTACACTGGTGATGTGCTGCTATAGTACTATACTGATGATGTGCTGCTATAGTACTACACTGATGATGTGCTGCTATAGTACTACACTGATGATGTGCTGCTATAGTACTACACTGATGATGTGCTGCTATAGTACTATACTGATGATGTGCTGCTATAGTACTACACTGATGATGTGCTGATATAGTACTACACTAATGATGTCTTCCTATAGTACTATACTGATGATGTGCTGCTATAGTACTACACTGGTGATGTGCTGCTATAGTACTATACTGATGATGTGCTGCTATAGTACTACACTGATGATGTGCTGCTATAGTACTATACTGATGATGTGCTGCTATAGTACTATACTGATGATGTGCTGCTATAGTACTACACTGATGATGTGCTGCTATAGTACTATACTGATGATGTGCTGCTATAGTACTATACTGATGATGTGCTGCTATAGTACTATACTGGTGATGTGCTGCTATAGTACTATACTGATGATGTGCTGCTATAGTACTACACTGATGATGTGCTGCTATAGTACTATACTGATGATGTGCTGCTATAGTACTACACTGATGATGTGCTGCTATAGTACTATACTGATGATGTGCTGCTATAGTACTATACTGATGATGTGCTGCTATAGTACTACACTGGTGATGTGCTGCTATAGTACTATACTGATGATGTGCTGCTATAGTACTACACTGATGATGTGCTGCTATAGTACTATACTGATGATGTGCTGCTATAGTACTATACTGATGATGTGCTGCTATAGTACTACACTGATGATGTGCTGCTATAGTACTATACTGATGATGTGCTGCTATAGTACTATACTGATGATGTGCTGCTATAGTACTATACTGGTGATGTGCTGCTATAGTACTACACTGATGATGTGCTGCTATAGTACTATACTGATGATGTGCTGCTATAGTACTATACTGATGATGTGCTGCTATAGTACTACACTGATGATGTGCTGCTATAGTACTATACTGATGATGTGCTGCTATAGTACTATACTGATGATGTAATGCTATAGTACTACACTGATGATGTGCTGCTATAGTACTACACTGATGATGTGCTGCTATAGTACTATACTGATGATGTGCTGCTATAGTACTACACTGATGATGTGCTGCTATAGTACTATACTGATGATGTGCTGCTATAGTACTATACTGATGATGTGCTGCTATAGTACTATACTAATGATGTCTTCCTATAGTACTATACTGATGATGTGCTGCTATAGTACTACACTGATGATGTGCTGCTATAGTACTACACTGATGATGTGCTGCTATAGTACTATACTGATGATGTGCTGCTATAGTACTATACTGATGATGTGCTGCTATAGTACTATACTGATGATGTGCTGCTATAGTACTATACTGGTGATGTGCTGCTATAGTACTATACTGATGATGTGCTGCTATAGTACTATACTGATGATGTGCTGCTATAGTACTATACTGGTGATGTGCTGATATAGTACTATACTGGTGATGTGCTGCTATAGTACTATACTGGTGATGTGCTGCTATAGTACTACACTGATGATGTGCTGCTATAGTACTACACTGATGATGTGCTGCTATAGTACTACACTGATGATGTGCTGCTATAGTACTACACTGATGATGTGCTGCTATAGTACTACACTGATGATGTGCTGCTATAGTACTATACTAATGATGTCTTCCTATAGTACTACACTGATGATGTGCTGCTATAGTACTATACTAATGATGTCTTCCTATAGTACTACACTGATGATGTGCTGCTATAGTACTATACTGATGATGTGCTGCTATAGTACTATACTGATGATGTGCTGCTATAGTACTATACTGATGATGTGCTGCTATAGTACTATACTGGTGATGTGCTGCTATAGTACTATACTGATGATGTGCTGCTATAGTACTATACTGATGATGTCTTCCTATAGTACTATACTGATGATGTGCTGATATAGTACTACACTGATGATGTGCTGCTATAGTACTATACTGATGATGTGCTGCTATAGTACTATACTCATGATGTGCTGCTATAGTACTACACTGATGATGTTCTGCTATAGTACTACACTGGTGATGTGCTGCTATAGTACTATACTCATGATGTGCTGCTATAGTACTACACTGATGATGTGCTGCTATAGTACTACACTGATGATGTGCTGCTATAGTACTACACTGATGATGTGCTGCTATAGTACTATACTGATGATGTGCTGCTATAGTACTACACTGGTGATGTGCTGCTATAGTACTATACTGATGATGTCTTCCTATAGTACTACACTGATGATGTGCTGCTATAGTACTACACTGATGATGTGCTGCTATAGTACTACACTGATGATGTGCTGCTATAGTACTATACTGATGATGTGCTGCTATAGTACTATACTGATGATGTGCTGCTATAGTACTATACTGATGATGTGTTCCTATAGTACTATACTGATAATCTGCTGCTATAGTACTATACCGATGACGCACTCCTATAGTAGTATACTGATAACGTGCTGCTATAGTAGTATACTGATAACGTGCTGCTATAGTACTATACTATTTACCATTGGCAAATCCACACAGGGCAAAGAAAAGACACTGAAAAAAGGAAAACATTGATCTAATCCAGTCTGAAATCTCCCATTGAGCAGTTGGATCAATAGACGTGTTTTAAGCCCAACACCTTCTCCACTGACTTCAACATTAACCTTCCATTAACCATTACAGAGGCAGTTAAACGCACCTCAGTCAATAATGCTAATAGGGAGCCTGCGGCAGGAGCGGTCCAGAGGTGTATTCATATTATTAAGTCAAGAGACGGTCTTCATGACGGCCTATTAGAAGTTGAAAGAAGTCAATACGGAGTGGACTATCCCACGGCGAGGTGAGTTATGTGGCTGGGGAAGAGGTTTCCGGCACTAATGTTAGCGAGAGGTCACTGCTCGCAGCCGGCCAGAGCCTTTTAGGACGCTGATACCGCGGTGATGGGGACACCCTCTGTCTCGCCTTAACCCCACCCTGTAATTCCTGCCCTGTGCAAGATAACAAACGGTGTGCATAATTGAATATTACTTCCACTGATGATTCCTGGCGGCCCCCGAGGGTACGGGCGGAGGTCAGAGGTCAATACTTATGTCACTTTAAGAGGGAAAAATGGGAGTATCCTTGCTCTCTGATCTCTGTGATGATAGATGCTGAGAATCATTATCAGTCTTCAGGAAAAGTGAAACGGAGATGTAATATCTTATATTACTTGGAGGTAGAGGAGCCAAGCTGGCAGTGTCTGCCTCCCTGTAGTCTCAGGACTCGGGCGAATCGATTGGCGAACACAGCGCGCAATGAGTAGGCAAAAAAAAGGCCCCTCACATAGAAGTAGAATATATATACAGATATACAAAAAGATTTTACGTGGTCAGTGATCAGAATTTCTTGAACCCTGCATGAATACATTTCCAATGTATTGCATCACTGAGCACAGGATGACAGTACAGTCTGGCATGATCTTCCTGGACCTTTACCTTTAAATCGACACTTTATAATCTTACAATCTTACACTTACACTTATTACCATAGGCGCCTACGTAATGGAGCAGGCGAAGCGGGTGCTCTATCAGTATTGAACTTGGGGGAGCAAACTTGTCCCTTTGCTCCCTCACTTTTTGATCATATGATATATCCCCCCCCCAATATATAAATATTATCTAACCATAACTATGTAATTTCAATCAAATTAATAATACGCAATGACACTTAATAGCAAGTTTTTAAGTTTCCAAAGATTGCGACACCCCCCTGCCCGATATGGTTTGATCCAGCCCCCAGCAGACAGAGCGGACGCACACTCCAGTCTCACAGCGCTGCAGGCAGCCTCCATGTGTAAACTGGTATGCAGGCAGGCAGCGTGAACACTTTAGTCACAAGTCAACAGCAGGATCTTCCACTAAGTAAGTTCAGTTGTTCGAACAAACTATTATGTTAGACATCATCTTTACTATTGAGTGGTATAACTTCTACCACGCAATACAATAAAAAAATTTCACGGTCCGAAATGCCATCTGGTCATACCAATAATAATAATAATAATAACAAAGTTTCCCTCTGGTTGGCGTTAGCTTTAGTGCTAGCCGCTAGCTAACGTTGTCATATATCTAGATATGTGGTGTCGTCAGCTGGATAACGTTGACTTTGTTTGCAAATTTTAACGTTCGCTATGTCAGAGACAAGCAGGGCCGGATTAACGACGGCCGCGGCCCGTGGGCCTTTAGTGACAAGGGCCCCCCAAAAATATTTTTACTTTTTTTTTCTTTTTTTTCTAATAATAATGCAATAAAAGTCTGAAAATGAAGGGATTATGTCCATGAGTGTCATTTTTTTAAATTAAGGCCTGCCTCTTATATAAGCCTCTCTAATAAAGGCCTGGTGCTCTTTGCAGCTGAGGTAAATAGAAGACCCGTCCTATATTTGAGGATTTACGGTAAATCAAGATGTTCAATTATCTTAAGGTACAATACCTGAAATGAAAATGTTTGTGTGTGTGTGTGTGTGTGTGTGTCCAGCCAACCAGGTAACATGGCAGAAAAAAGAAAGAATACAGACATCGGAGCATTTTTCAGTACACCAAAACGCAAAGTAAGAACCCTAGTAGCCTAATAGCTCAAAGACTTAAAGGGCGGGCTCCACAAATAATGGATTGCACAGTGTTAATTGCACCCTTACCAGCCGTACTATATTGTACCCATTCTGCAATATGTTAATAAAAAATGTTATCAATCAATAACAGATTGCAGAATGGGTACAATATAGTACGGCTCAATACATACAATTGTTAAGGGGATGCAGACCAGAGAAAGACTTTTGTCTTGTTTACATCAGGGTTCCGCATTTTCAATTCATAATGAATTGTAAGTAAGGGTGCAATAGAAATGTTTCATAATGATGTTCAGTGTATTCATAAGTGTATTGCTCTCCTTAATGTAGAATGATATGGTGACTGTACAGACACAGGAAGGAGAGAAAGAGACCCAAGAGTTACAGGTAATGGAAATATCAGACAGCTTAAAGTGTAGGATAACATAACAAATTAGGACACAAAATAGGCTATATTTACAGCAGACCCTGTTATTGTTCCTTGTTGGTATTTTTTCTCTCTTTCTTATTAAAAACTTGGCCTATTTGAAAGGAGATTGATTTAATAAAAATAAAAGAGCGAAAAATCAATATACAGTATATACAGTATAATTAATATATTATTATTATTATAGTAATTGGCTATCATACTGCAATATAAACTGAGTTTTATAGTGAAAAGAGCAGCTTTATTAGTCAAGATTGAAGGCTCTATATTGCAGGAAATTGCACGTACAGGTTCATTAAATGAAAAAAATATCTGCCGTGGAGGGGGTCGTGCAAACCACCCCTTGCCTGTCAAAAAAAATTAAATTAAATTAAAAATTAAATTAAAACAATTGAAATAAAAGAAAAGAAAAAAAATTGAACCCCCACTTTCAACTATAACTAGGCGGCCATGCTTATTACTGTACATTTTACTGTATATTTCCTGTATATTTTTGGCTACATATTTTATATCTTAGAATGTATATACATACCAGAATGTATATCCCGGACCGTACTTTATTCTCTATTCTTATTTTGATTCTTATTCGTGACTAAATGTTTACTGTTTACTGTGAGCGATCTGTAGTGCAGAATTTCCCTCCGGATAAATAAAGTATTTTTATTCTATTCTATTCTATTCAAACGTGCCTCTGAGAAAATCAACTAATCTGGTGGATTTGGTTTATTTAGCTACACTGTGTAAATGTGTGTGACGTCTTCAAGGGGTGAAGAGACGAGCAGCGACTCTGGGCTCACTACCGCCGGCATTGATAACTATGATGTAGCTGCGTTGTCAATGGCAACACAGTGAACATCCAATAATAAGCGTTCAAAATCAACCTCTTGTGAGGGGGAGACCCTGCTCAGAGTCAGCGAACAAATGTCAAACTCATGTCACATGGCTCATATACTCACTTGTATATTACATAGAATTGTCATTTACTGTATGAGATGAGATAAAATAAGATGAGATATTCCTTTATTGATCGACTTGGGTGAATTCAGGTGGAGGGGAGGTACAGGTATGGGCATGCATAATAGTAGAAAGACATAAATATAGGCAATACAATTTGATCTGCATATAAAAATATGAGAAGAATAAACAGTGTGAACAATGAAATTAACTCTGAATATAAATACATGAGAAATATTAAAGTGCAGATGAGGTACAGATGAGGGTCTGTATGCCCTATCGTATGTATGCCTTATGATATCATATACGTTACAATAAATGTAATATGAATGTATGAGTAAAGGTAAACAGTATACACAAGGTGAGGGTGTGTACTCTGCTGGGCAGGAACTCACTCTTGCTAATGTCTCCTACTCACCTACTGCAGCTCA
The DNA here is from genome assembly GCF_963971535.1 of Notolepis coatsorum. Taxonomy (NCBI): domain Eukaryota; kingdom Metazoa; phylum Chordata; class Actinopteri; order Aulopiformes; family Paralepididae; genus Notolepis; species Notolepis coatsorum. Next base: position 25,181,448 of record NC_140166.1, read on the forward strand.
GAAGCATTACAATTGTATCCAACATTTTGAAGATAGATAGATACCCGTTTCCTCTCTGTGCGTTCAGTAGAAAGCTATCTGGCTGCACGTTAGCCTAGTTTAGCACAATGAATGGAAGCGGACAGTGCCGATTAGCCGTCGGGAGAGGTGTTAGTTGGACAATGCCTAGGCTAACCTTCCATTCATTGTGCTAAGCTAGGCTAACGTGCAGCCAGATTGCTTTCTACTGAACGCACAGAGAGAAAACTTGTATCTATCTTCTTATCTCTCTCTGGAGAAGACGGTAAACTAATTTCCCCTGTTCCTTTAACAGAAGGAAGGTCAGTGTAAAATTATTCAAAATGTTACAGCTGTGAGTTGTGTGTAAATATGACTAAAGCCCCTTGAGAAATGACCCTGAAGGAACACCACTGGATTGTTTCCAGATCCTGCCGGACCGGGAGTTATTTGATTGGATCCGGCAGCTCTTCTGTCACTATCATAATCTGTTAGATTAGATAGATTAGATTAGATTAAAATGTATTGTCATCATAACAGCACAAGTACAGTACAACGAAAAGAGGTTAGGCGTCTAACCAGAGTGAAAATGTAACAGCAAAGTGCAATAGTAATATACAATGTAAGTGATTAAACTGGGTATAAAATACATAAATTAGTACTACTGAGTAATAGTGCTAATCAGATGTATGTATGTACAGAGTTGTAGTATTAATATGTACTATGATACAGGTATAAAGACACTATGGTCATACTGGCCAGCAGTGCAATTAGTAAGAGTAGGTAAGAGTAGATAAGGGATATGTACAGATATAGATATAGGCCTAGATATCTAATCTAATGAATCTTCTATAACTGAACTAATCCTTTCTCTTTCCTCTCTCTGTCGTCAGACGACAAGGGGCTGTTTTATCTCTTGTTACCACGTCACCGCTGTCACAATGGAGCTTTTAGAGCCTCTCATATTAGCGATTAAGCTCTTGGTCCACAGCCAGATCTACTGGTGATCCTACAGTCTGGTCAGATCTACTGCTGATCCTACAGTCTGGTCAGATCTACTGCTGATCCCACAGGCTGATCAGATCTACTGGTGGTACAAGCAATCCCTAGTCTTATCCCACTTGACTACTGTCCAGCAGTCTGGTCTAGTGCCTCAAAACAAGAACTTAACAAGATCCAACTGACTCAGAACAGAGCTGCCCGCCTGGCCCTTCACTGTTCAATGAGAGACAGTGTGGAAGAGATGCCTGCCAGGCTGTCATGGTTGAGGGTGGAAGACAGACTGGCTTGTAGCATCATCCTCTTTGGTAGAAATATATGTACCTTGAGAGTGCCTATATGCTTATATACACAGATGATACATACTAAAGATCAACATGTTTATAATACCAGACATGCAGCAATGGAATGATTCACGCTTCCACTACCCAAAACGAATGAATTCTCAAGAAAACTGTAATATATAGAGCTATGTCAAACTGGAACAAACTGCCATTACATCTAACACATATTACCAGTGAGACAAGTTTAAAAAATAAATTGAAAACAGCAATTTTACAGAAAGAAAGAATTGTATGATATACTTTTTTTTTTTTTATCCAAATTAGGGCATTTGTGTAGTGGTAGGTGAGAGTTGGGACCTCTGTCACCTCTCCACTTCTGTTGAGTCTGAGCTCTAAACACAAGCATTTCATTACCTGCAATGCCCCCCGTATTGTTGTGTATTTGACAAATAAAGAACTTGAACTTGAACTTGAAAGGTTGGTGGCTCTTCAGGCAGTTGAATAGCTGCATTAGTATGATCAGAAAAGCTAAATGTGATCATTACTTGTACAGAATCGCTGCATTAGTATGATCAGAAAAGCTAAATGTGATCATTACTTGTACAGAATAGCTGCATTAGTATGATCAGAAAAGCTAAATGTGATCATTACTTGTACTCTTTTGCGAGGCTCCCATGGCGATGCAACCACTTCTCTACCTTCTCAGATTGGTGGTGAAAATTATTTCATTTGAAGTGTCTAAAGGGAGTGTTAAGGTGAGTGTTTGTGAGTGTGTGCATGTGGAAATGTGTGCAATGAGTGTAGATGGATGGGTTGATGTTACATAGAGTCATTGAGCATCCTGATGGCCTGGGGATAGAAGCTCCTTCTGAGTGTCTCTTTGCTGGCCACGAGACTCCGGTAGCGCTTGCCTGACCACAGCAGTGCAAAGATGCAAAAAGTAGTTTTTTGTTTAAACTCCAACATTTTTGGAAATTAGCTTATTTGCCATCTACCCTGGAGTTAGACAAGAAGATACATACCTTTTTTTCTTCTCTGTGCATGTAGTAGGAGTAGGAAGACATGCACCGTTAGCCTAGCTTAGCGTCAGTCACTGGAAGTAGGTTCCTCCATTAGCCTAGTTCCCAACGTCTTCTTACTCCTACTGCATGCACAGAGAAGAAAAAGGTATGTATCTTCTTGTTTAACTAGATGGCAAATAAGCTAATTTCCCAAAATGTTGGAGTTTTCCTTTAATTTAGTTTAATTGTAAATTAAACAGATATGTGTAAAGCTTTTAACCATCACTTCATATTCTCTGGCCATTTATTTGATAGACTGCCTGCTGATATGGTTTCAGTAAACTATACCCCTAGTTCTGTAGAGAATGCATCCAATGCGTACCACTCTAACAACAGATTTTCATTTAGATTACAGTGAAGTTACAGTGACTTTTATAATGCACTAATAGGCTTAAACACAAAGAAGTCAAAGGGTGAAAATGATCTTGATCCTGTGTCTTAGAGCTTATTTAATATAGTATATAATGAATGTGTAATATTTTAATATAGTGAACATGTAATATATTAAATATAGTATAGTGAATGTGTATTATATTTAATATAGTATATAGTGAATGTGTAATATTTTAATATAGTGAACATGTAATATATTAAATATAGTATAGTGAATGTGTAATATATTTAATATAGTATATAGTGAATGTGTAATATTTTAATATAGTGAACATGTAATATATTAAATATAGTATAGTGAATGTGTAATATATTTAATATAGTATATAGTGAATGTGTAATATGCGTTATATATTATATTAACACGTAGTTGCTGTGTCAGCCAGTGGGGGAGAAAATGCTTGCGTCTTACTGATGGCTCCCTGACAGGTGCATTGTGGGGGAATTGATTCTTAGTGTCATCACCCGTCTGTTTCCTATGACACTTGGCTCGGAGCCATTTGATTTGTTACAGGAGATTTGAATTGGCCCCGCTGGCCCCTCGTACCGGGCGTGCGTGGCGGGACGGGTGGCCCGACTTTCCAGATTAGCAGCGAGGGGGGGGGGGGGGGGGGGGGTATAAGCCTTCTCTTCACAGGTCAAGAGCTAAGCCACTCAGAGGTTACGGGGCTGGCAAGGGGGGGGGGGGGGGGGGTTGGCAAGTTGAGCTGGAAAAATGCAACCATGATGGATATTTGTTTGCTAATTTATATTTTTTGAGGGAAGGGGGATATTTCTTTGCTTTGCGCTCATCTGAAAGGGTAGAAGGGGAGTGGAAAAACAAATTAAAAAGTGCTGTGGATGTATGGCATGGAACGGCCTGTCCATTCAGGAGGGAAAGCCAGTGGATAGAGAGATCAATAGAATATCAGCTGCTCCATTAGCTTGATTAAAAACATGAGGAGGGGTCAGCAGGGAGAGGAGCTCTGGAGTTTGAGAGGAGGAGGAGGAGGAGGAGGAGGAGGAGGAGGGGGAGGAGGAGGAGGAGGAGGAGGAGGAGGAGGGGGGGAGATAAGGAGAGAGAGACCACATGTGGATACAGTGGGGAACAGAGAGAGAGTAGGATAGGGAGAAAGAGGGAGAGAGAGAGAGCAGCAGAGAGAGAGAGAGACCATGTGGATACAGTCGGGAACAGAGAGAGAAAGAAAGCAGGAGAGAGAGAGCAGTGGAGAGGGGAGGGAGACCACCGATGGAAGAGACTTGTGGACTGAGCCTGAATGTAGGACTTGACAGGTATAGTCCAGCTGACACTCGTTGAACAGAAGGTCTCTAATTGGTCATCAATGGCAGGATGCTCTGTGCTGCTGATAATCACACTCCACAAGAGCCCAGCAGTCTGCAGCTGCAATGGGAGGGTGGAAAGGAGAGATGAGAGGAGAGGGGAGGAGAGGAGGGAGAAGAGAGGAGAGGAGACAGGATAGGAGAGGAGAGGGGAGGAGAGAGGAAAGGAGAGGGGATAGGAGAGGAGAGGGGGAGAAGAGAGGAGATGAGAGGAGAAGAGAGGAAAGGAGAGGGGAGAAGAGAGGAGAGAGGGGAGAAGAGAGGAGAGGACTGTACTGTAGGCCACTCTTGTTATGTTGGAACAACCTTGCGTTTGACATCAAGTTTAGGTTATAAATGTGTATTTCAACTTAATGTCAGATCATACATGGTGGGAATGAATAAATAAATAAACAAATAAAAAAATAAAAACTTTGCCAGCTGTTTTTTCTTTCTTTTTTTTTCCATTAGCTAGACATTTTATTTACCCTCAGTACTTTTTGCGACTTGTTATGTTAGTGACGCAATAATTCGAGGTAATTTTACTGTTTGACATGTTAGCATGCAACGGCCCACATGTGGGCCCTCTTGAGGACAATTTTCCCACCGGCACATTGGCGACCCCTAGCGGTTCGGGTGTGCATATTTTTTAATACAATGTATATATCGAATTAAAGCCCTATTACATGCCGATATGTGAGGCGTGCGCCGAAGTAGACGGCAGACTTTTTATTTTTTCAAATACCACTCCAGACTCTTGAGCCTCTACCTCCGTCAATCATTTGGCGATCTCAAACATTATTGGACAGGGTTGTAAACAATGGGGAATGAGCGAATCAGGGATCTAGGTAAAAAGTCACCAGCCAAAACAGGAATAGAATTCTCCATCGAATGCATTGAAGTCAATGAGAAAATCGTTTTCTGAGCTCTCTCACTCTTTACCAAAACCGCTTCTAATCACTAATTTCTAAACAGATTTTTATGAAATTTGGACATGTATTACACAAGACTTCAGGCTATGGACCCAGGGTGTTTTTTGGAAATACTACTTCTGGACTACTAACTACTACAGAAAAACGTGAGTAACAAGTTTTTCTACAACTCAAGTTCAGACCTATGTTACTCTATTTCATTAGCACTATTTATTGTATCAGAATGTCATCTTTCAAAAGAGACCAGGCTCATGCATGTGCTATAAGTATAAAGTATAGGATTTTTGTTTGCGCAAAAAGTATGCAGTCCTCAAAAACGAAAACTAAAATGGCCACTTTTGGGGGCGATTGTTAAGAGGTTAAAGTCAAAGTCACTTTGGATGAGAGCATGTGCCTGAAATATAAATCAATTTAAAATACCTATCCACCCCAGTATACCAGTACACCGGTACAACACTTTATCAGTATACCACGTTACCATTTTACCAGTATACCAGTACACCAGTTTACAAGTACACCAGTTTACCAGTTCACCAGTTTACCAGTACACCAGCTTACCAGTACACCAGTTTACCAGTACACCAGTATACCAGTACACCAGTTCACCACTACACCAGTTTACCAGTATACCAGTTTACCAGTACACCAGTTTACCAGTACAACATGTTTACCAGTACAGCAGTACACCAGCTTACCAGTACACCAGTTTACCAGTACACCAGTTTACCAGTTTACCAGTACATCAGTACACCAGTTTACCAGTTTACCAGTTTACCAGTACACCAGTACACCAGTACACCAGTACACCAGTTTACCAGTTTACCAGTACACCAGTTTACCAGTACACCAGTTTACCAGTTTACCAGTACACCAGTACAACAGGTTTACCAGTACAGCAGTACACCAGCTTACCAGTACACCAGTTTACCAGTACACCAGTTTACCAGTACACCAGCTTACCAGTACACCAGTTTTCCAGTACACCAGTTTACCAGTTTACCAGTTTACCAGTACACCAGTACACCAGTACACCAGTTTACCAGTTTACCAGTACACCAGTACACCAGTTTACCAGTTTACCAGTTTACCAGTTTACCAGTACACCAGTACACCAGTACACCAGTTTACCAGTTTACCAGTAAACCAGTACACCAGTTTACCAGTTTGCCAGTGCACCAGTACACCAGTTTACCAGTACACCAGTTTATCAGTACACCAGTACACCAGTTTACCAGTACACCAGTTTACCATTATACCAGTACTCCAGTTTACCAGTACACCAGTTTACCAGTTTACCAGTACACCAGTTTACCATTATACCAGTACACCAGTATACCAGTACACCAGTTTACCAGTACACCAGTACACCAGTTTACCATTATACCAGTACACCAGTTTACCAGTTTATCAGTACACCATTATACCAGTACACCAGTTTACCAGTACACCAGTTTACCAGTATACCAGTTTATCAGTACACCAGTACATCAGATTACCAGTACATCAGTTTACCAGTTTACCAGTTTATCAGTATACCAGTACATCAGATTACCAGTACACCAGTTTACCAGTATACCAGTGCATCAGTTTACCAGTTTATCAGTATACCAGTACATCAGATTACCAGTACACCAGTTTAACAGTTTGCCAGTATACCAGTACATCAGTTTACCAGTATACCAGTTTACCAGTACACCAGTTTAACAGTTTGCCAGTTTACCAGTATACAATTTTACCAGTTTATCAGTTTACCAGTTTACCAGTACACCAGTACACCAGTTTACTAGTTACCAGTACACCAGTACACCAGGTTACCAGTACACCAGTTTACCATTTTACCAGTTTATCAGTTTACCAGTACACCAGTTTACCAGTACACCAGTACACCAGTACACCAGTTTACTAGTTTACCAGTACACCAGTACACCAGAACACCAGTACACCAGTTTACTAGTTTACCAGTAAACCAGTTTACCAGTACACCAGTACACCAGTATACCAGTTTACCAGTAAACCAGTTGACCAGTGTACCAGTACACCAGTTTACCAGTACACCAGTTTACCAGTTTACCAGTACATCAGTACACCAGTTTACCAGTTTACCAGTTTACCAGTACACCAGTACACCAGTACACCAGTTTACCAGTTTACCAGTTTACCAGTACACCAGTACACCAGTTTACCAGTACACCAGTTTACCAGTACACCAGTTTACCAGTTTACCAGTACACCAGTTTACCAGTTTACCAGTACATCAGTACACCAGTTTACCAGTTTACCAGTTTACCAGTACACCAGTACACCAGTACACCAGTTTACCAGTTTACCAGTTTACCAGTACACCAGTACACCAGTTTACCAGTACACCAGTTTACCAGTACACCAGTTTACCAGTTTACCAGTACACCAGTACAACAGGTTTACCAGTACAGCAGTACACCAGCTTACCAGTACACCAGTTTACCAGTACACCAGTTTACCAGTACACCAGCTTACCAGTACACCAGTTTTACAGTACACCAGTACACCAGTTTACCAGTTTACCAGTACACCAGTACACCAGTACACCAGTTTACCAGTACACCAGTTTACCAGTTTACCAGTACACCAGTACACCAGTACACCAGTACACCAGTTTACCAGTTTACCAGTACACCAGTACACCAGTTTACCAGTTTACCAGTGCACCAGTACACCAGTTTACCAGTACACCAGTTTACCAGTACACCAGTTTACCAGTACACCAGTTTACCAGTACACCAGTACACCAGTTTACCAGTACACCAGTTTACCATTATACCAGTACACCAGTTTACCAGTACACAAGTTTACCAGTTTACCAGTACACCAGTTTACCATTATACCAGTACACCAGTATACCAGTACACCAGTTTACCAGTACACCAGTACACCAGTTTACCATTATACCAGTACACCAATTTACCAGTACACCAGTTTACCAGTTACCAGTACACCATTATACCAGTACACCAGTTTACCAGTACACCAGTTTACCAGTATACCAGTTTATCAGTACACCAGTACATCAGATTACCAGTACATCAGTTTACCAGTTTACCAGTTTATCAGTATACCAGTACATCAGATTACCAGTACACCAGTTTACCAGTATACCAGTGCATCAGTTTACCAGTTTATCAGTATACCAGTACATCAGATTACCAGTACACCAGTTTAACAGTTTGCCAGTATACCAGTACATCAGTATACCAGTATACCAGTTTACCAGTACACCAGTTTAACAGTTTGCCAGTTTACCAGTACACCATTATACCAGTACACCAGTTTACCAGTACACCAGTTTACCAGTATACCAGTTTATCAGTACACCAGTACATCAGATTACCAGTACATCAGTTTACCAGTTTACCAGTTTATCAGTATACCAGTACATCAGATTACCAGTACACCAGTTTACCAGTATACCAGTGCATCAGTTTACCAGTTTATCAGTATACCAGTACATCAGATTACCAGTACACCAGTTTAACAGTTTGCCAGTATACCAGTACATCAGTTTACCAGTATACCAGTTTACCAGTACACCAGTTTAACAGTTTGCCAGTTTACCAGTATACAATTTTACCAGTTTATCAGTTTACCAGTTTACCAGTACACCAGTACACCAGTTTACTAGTTACCAGTACACCAGTACACCAGGTTACCAGTACACCAGTTTACCATTTTACCAGTTTATCAGTTTACCAGTACACCAGTTTACCAGTACACCAGTACACCAGTACACCAGTTTACTAGTTTACCAGTACACCAGTACACCAGAACACCAGTACACCAGTTTACTAGTTGACCAGTAAACCAGTTTACCAGTACACCAGTATACCAGTTTACCAGTACACCAGTTTACCAGTTTACCAGTACACCAGTTTACCAGTACACCAGTTTACCAGTACACCAGTTTACCAGTACACCAGTACACTAGTTTACCAGTTTACCAGTACACCAGTTTACCAGTACACCAGTTTACCAGTACAGCAGTTTACCAGTACACCAGTATACCAGTTTACCAGTAAACCAGTTGACCAGTGTACCAGTACACCAGTTTACCAGTACACCAGTTTACCAGTTTACCAGTACATCAGTACACCAGTTTACCAGTTTACCAGTTTACCAGTACACCAGTACACCAGTACACCAGTTTACCAGTTTACCAGTTTACCAGTACACCAGTACACCAGTTTACCAGTACACCAGTTTACCAGTACACCAGTTTACCAGTTTACCAGTACACCAGTTTACCAGTTTACCAGTACATCAGTACACCAGTTTACCAGTTTACCAGTTTACCAGTACACCAGTACACCAGTACACCAGTTTACTAGTTACCAGTACACCAGTACACCAGGTTACCAGTACACCAGTTTACCATTTTACCAGTTTATCAGTTTACCAGTACACCAGTTTACCAGTACACCAGTACACCAGTACACCAGTTTACTAGTTTACCAGTACACCGGTACACCAGAACACCAGTACACCAGTTTACTAATTTACCAGTACACCAGTTTACCAGTACACCAGTATACCAGTTTACCAGTACACCAGTTTACCAGTTTACCAGTACACCAGTTTACCAGTACACCAGTACACCAGTTTACCAGTACACCAGTACACTAGTTTACCAGTTTACCAGTACACCAGTTTACCAGTACACCAGTTTACCAGTTTACCAGTACACCAGTTTACCAGTACACCAGTTTTCCAGTACACCAGTACACCAGTTTACCAGTTTACCAGTACACCAGTACACCAGTTTACCAGTACACCAGTACACCAGTACACCAGTTTACCAGTTTACCAGTTTACCAGTACACCAGTACACCAGTACACCAGTACACCAGTTTACCAGTTTACCAGTTTACCAGTACACCAGTACACCAGTTTACCAGTTTACCAGTGCACCAGTACACCAGTTTACCAGTACACCAGTTTACCAGTACACCAGTTTACCAGTACACCAGTACACCAGTTTACCAGTACACCAGTTTACCATGATACCAGTACACCAGTTTACGAGTACACCAGTTTACCAGTACACCAGTTTAGCATTATACCAGTACACCAGTATACCAGTACACCAGTTTACCAGTACACCAGTACACCAGTTTACCATTATACCAGTACACCAGTTTACCAGTTTATCAGTACACCATTATACCAGTACACCAGTTTACCAGTACACCAGTTTACCAGTATACCAGTTTATCAGTACACCAGTACATCAGATTACCAGTACATCAGTTTACCAGTTTACCAGTTTATCAGTATACCAGTACATCAGATTACCAGTACACCAGTTTACCAGTATACCAGTGCATCAGATTACCAGTTTATCAGTATACCAGTACATCAGATTACCAGTACACCAGTTTAACAGTTTGCCAGTATACCAGTACATCAGTTTACCAGTATACCAGTTTACCATTACACCAGTTTAACAGTTTGCCAGTTTACCAGTATACCATTTTACCAGTTTATCAGTTTACCAGTTTACCAGTACACCAGTACACCAGTACACCAGTTTACTAGTTACCAGTACACCAGTACACCAGGTTACCAGTACACCAGTTTACCATTTTACCAGTTTATCAGTTTACCAGTACACCAGTTTACCAGTACACCAGTACACCAGTACACCAGTTTACTAGTTTACCAGTACACCAGAACACCAGTACACCAGTGTACTAGTTTACCAGTACACCAGTTTACCAGTACACCAGTATACCAGTTTACCAGTACACCAGTTTACCAGTACACCAGTTTACCAGTACACCAGTACACCAGTTTACCAGTACACCAGTACACTAGTTTACCAGTTTACCAGTACACCAGTTTACCAGTACACCAGTATACCAGTTTACCAGTACACCAGTTGACCAGTGTACCAGTACACCAGTTTACCAGTACACCAGTTTACCAGTTTACCAGTACATCAGTACACCAGTTTACCAGTTTACCAGTACACCAGTACACCAGTACACCAGTACACCAGTTTACCAGTTTACCAGTACACCAGTACACCAGTTTACCAGTACACCAGTTTACCAGTACACCAGTTTACCAGTTTACCAGTACACCAGTACAACAGGTTTACCAGTACAGCAGTACACCAGCTTACCAGTACACCAGTTTACCAGTACACCAGTTTACCAGTACACCAGCTTACCAGTACACCAGTTTTCCAGTACACCAGTACACCAGTTTACCAGTTTACCAGTACACCAGTACACAAGTACACCAGTTTACCAGTACACCAGTACACCAGTACACCAGTTTACCAGTTTACCAGTTTACCAGTACACCAGTACACCAGTACACCAGTTTACCAGTTTACCAGTTTACCAGTACACCAGTACACCAGTTTACCAGTTTACCAGTGCACCAGTACACCAGTTTACCAGTACACCAGTTTACCAGTACACCAGTTTACCAGTACACCAGTTTACCAGTACACCAGTTTACCAGTACACCAGTTTACCATTATACCAGTACACCAGTTTACCAGTACACCAGTTTACCAGTTTACCAGTACACCAGTTTACCATTATACCAGTACACCAGTATACCAGTACACCAGTTTACCAGTACACCAGTACACCAGTTTACCATTATACCAGTACACCAGTTTACCAGTACACAAGTTTACCAGTTTACCAGTACACCATTATACCAGTACACCAGTTTACCAGTACACCAGTTTACCAGTATACCAGTTTATCAGTACACCAGTACATCAGATTACCAGTACATCAGTTTACCAGTTTAGCAGTATACCATTACATCAGATTACCAGTACACCAGTTTACCAGTATACCAGTGCATCAGTTTACCAGTTTATCAGTATACCAGTACATCAGATTACCAGTTTACCAGTTTGCCAGTATACCAGTACATCAGTTTACCAGTATACCAGTTTACCAGTACACCAGTTTAACAGTTTGCCAGTTTACCAGTATACCATTTTACCAGTTTATCAGTTTACCAGTTTACCAGTACACCAGTACACCAGTACACCAGTTTACTAGTTACCAGTACACCAGTACACCAGTTTACCAGTACACCAGTTTACCAGTACACCAGTACACCAGTTTACTAGTTTACCAGTACACCAGTACACCAGAACACCAGTACACCAGTTTACTAGTTTACCAGTACACCAGTTTACCAGTACACCAGTATACCAGTTTACCAGTACACCAGTTTACCAGTTTACCAGTACACCAGTTTACCAGTACACCAGTTTACCAGTACACCAGTACACCAGTTTACCCGTACACCAGTACACTAGTTTACCAGTTTACCAGTACACCAGTTTACCAGTACACCAGTATACCAGTTTACCAGTACACCAGTTGACCAGTGTACCAGTACACCAGTTTACCAGTACACCAGTTTACCAGTTTACCAGTACACCAGTTTACCAGTACAGCAGTTTACCAATACACCAGTACACCAGTATACTAGTTTACCAGTTTACAAGTACACCAGTTTAACAGTTTGCCAGTTTACCAGTATACCATTTTACCAGTTTATCAGTTTACCAGTTTACCAGTTCTGTGTCGTTATGGCTTCGCTCAGCACCTGATTGATTGCACTGTACTTCACTTCGTGCACTAGCTCTGAATAAAAAATTCCACCATGTACCTTTACATCCCAACATTCGTCTGACCACACCCCCTTCCGCTTACCTTCATAAGCAGGTGTGTGGTCACCTACTCGCCTCCTTCTTCACTTCCACCACAAGGAAGTGCCTTCGGTAGATCCCCACTTGACGAGGTTGTTAGCTGAAGAAAGTTGAGACGTGTTTACATTGTGCTTATTTTTTTCTTCTCTCATAAATATTCGATAGAAAAACCTAAGTCATAATGTCTACTCCGGAGAGTCGTGTTCGCAGAGCCACTCTCCACCAGCGGTTCTCCATTTCCGCCTCCGTCGTGCGTCCTGGCTGTTGCCTCTCTCGTGGTTAACAGCCACGCCCGGTAGGCGTCCGATGGGTAGTTTGCCTCTCCAAGGAGCTGGTGCACCGGTGCCGTCGCCTATGCGATGGCCTGGTCCTGGCTCTGGTTCTTCTTTTTCCGGGGAATTGTCCGCTGTTGAGCGACGGTTCCTTTGGTTCCCGGGGATTTGAGACGCAAACTTTTTGCGTCGGCTCGCTCCCGTCGCAAGATGGTGGCTTGCAGACGCGAACGGCCCGGGTTTGGTGAGTTGCTGGAGCCCAGTGAGGATGCGTCGGTCTCTACATGCCCGATGGAAACAGAGGATTACATGGTAGAGGCGGACGGGTTCTTATTTGAAGGCCCGGTGGAGACAGGTATCCCGCCTGTCCAGGTAACACTGGAGGGGGGTGAAATGTCTCCTTGGGGCGCCTTGTTTGAAGATGTTGGAGAAGAACCTCTGACTCGTCGGCAAGATGCCCTGCTATCAGCCACATCGGAATGTGGCTCCTTGACCAGTGGAAGCCTGCTGTATGTGAGGGATGCGGGCTCGGTGGAGGAAAGTCTGCAGGGGGAACTGCAGGCTTTGTTTCCCGAGCTTATGGCGGTGGCGGCAGTCGCAAACGGTGTGCCGCTGCCGCAGCCACTGCCTGTTCCTGTCCCTGATGATCTAATAGGTCATCTATGGCAGCGTTGCCCGGTGAGAGGGGTGGACGTTGTCTACCCATTTTTCCCCTCAATGGGGGCCTATGTTCGTCAGGGCCAGGTGGTGTCCCACATCATAGGCCTCACCCCCGCCTACGTACAAGTTACGCGGGTGGCGGGTTTGGTCGACGGTATGAGAGAGGGCGTGCCACGGCTTGATAGGCCGATGGCCGCGCTCCTCTGTCCGGAGGTGGTGTGGGAGCCGTTAGGAGGAGGAGACGGTAGGGATCGTCGAGACCAGCCGCCAATTGTCTACCGTCCCTCCGGGGCTCCCCGGGGTGGCAAATCCCGAGCGGCTCGAGGCGGCAGGCGCCGCTAGACCCAGTGACTTTTTTCCCCTGCGGTCCCCTCTGTTTACCCCACCCCGGCCCTCCCATATACTTTTGTTCAGAAATAAAAAGTCCCCTCTAAAGGGGGACTGTATTTTTTGTTAACAAACTGTGTGTTTCTTCACCAAACATATGATGGGGTTGCAAAGTGTGAATCTTCACTAGTATGCGTTGATAGGAGGGTTACGTTCGTGTTATGAGCTTAAGCAAGGTCTGCAGCCTATACTCGGTTATGGAAAGGTTTTTTACCTCTGCCTGAGGCTCCACATGAAGGTAGAGGCTAGTTGTATGTTCTGTTGCTTACACAAGTAATGTTGAGCTACAACACTGTTGTGTTAGTTGCAGTAATGCTCGTATGAACACGTACCACGACTCAGCCGTTCTCGCTCTCTCTATCAGTGTTTTTCTATGTTCAACATGGATGCGGGTGTAGGATTCACACACACATGTGACTTGGTTTTGTTGTAAACCCTGTTCACAGTTCTGTATCGTATAGCTCTCGCTCGGCGTCACTCTCTGCACTGTCCTCGCACACGTGTACACGCACTGAATAAAGACCACAGTGTACCTTTAATCCCAATATTTGTCTGACCACACCCCTATCAGCTTACCCATATAAGCAGGGGTGGGGCCACCCACTCGCCTCCTTCTCGCTTTCACCACAAGGAAGTGCCTCGGTAGATCCCCACTTGAAGTGATGTGATGGTAGGAGAAGAGTTGGAAAACAAGGATACGTTGACATCATATCTTTATTTTCTCTCTCACTATTTTCGAGAAAATACGGCGATATTGTCTTCGTACTGGAGTGTCTGGAAGATGATGATCATTCTAAAAATCCTCCACCGGTTTTCGTATTGGGAGTTCGCGCCGCTACATGCCTTTCCAACTGCAGTCCTTGCTGTGTGCTGGTTGCGGTAAAGACACAGCTGGGCTGTAGGACGCGCCGCTGTTGTGAGAAGCGGTGGGTTCCAGGTTTGGTGAGTTATGTTTTGCTGGCAAGCTCCACTTGTCTGTTAGTGCTATGGGGGCTAGTTGACAATGTTTATGAAAACCGGCCCCAGACTAGGGTCCTTTGTTCAGCCTCCTAGGCGACAGAAGACCTTGGTCTGAAGCCCATTATAGTTTAACTAGTGGGCCACGACCATTAACACTGGTGATCCCTGTGTTTTCTGGACGAGTGGATGTCTCTCTGTCACCGTGTTAGGCCCCATCTTTCATATCCAAATGAGAGTATTCCCTCACGAGGAGATATGGGCATAGATGTTCATTAGCGGAAGATCTGTGTTCAAAGTCAGCTACACAGGCCAGTTGGGTATTGTGCTGGCTCCGTTGGGTGTTGGTAAAATCACCGTTGTAAAACTGTGTTAACATCTTGTTTCTCTTTTCTCTTAAAAAGTGAGGAGGGTTTCAGAACGGCGGCCTGTCTGGGTGAGTGTTATATCATTGTGTACAAGTTCAGGTGATAGCTGCTTAGCTTACGTGCTAGTGGTGGCCTACTGTTAGCCAGTCAGCTGTTAGCTGCGGCGCTAGCCTGCTGTGATCACTAGGTGGCCTACCTGGCTAGGCTAGGAAACGTTAGCTTGCTGCTGTCGCTGCTTAGCTTACGTGCTAGTGGTGGCCTACTGTTAGCCAGTCAGCTGTTAGCTGCGGCGCTGGCTTGCTGTGATCACTAGGTGGCCTACCTGGCTAGGCTAGGAAACGTTAGCTTGCTGCTATCGGCCGAGGCCCAGCACGGGGTGGCTCCGGCCCCTTGCGCGCCGCCGCGGTTCCGAACTCCCCTCTCCCTCACGGGGAGAGGCGGGGGGGATTCGAAGCTCCCCTCTGGTCGCGTGCGCCGTTCGCTCTGCGTCTCGCGGGCAGGGGCGGTAGCGACCGACGGTTGGAGCGGCCGTTAGCTTAATGCTACTCTGTTGAACGTGCTTTGATTATAAAATGTTTTAAACACTCTTGACTACGACGTCATCTTTGACAGAGGATGTTCGTCGACCCTGCCCTGAGCCAGGACGGCAAGGACTGCGTCAACAAAGGGGACCGTAGCGACGGGTTGGAGCGGCGACGCTGGCCGGGTCGGCAACACAGAACGGCTGTGTTTACTACGGTGCCTTGAGACTGCACTTCGTTGATCTACGCTCCGGGTAGGCAAGGTTTGGCCAGACCTTGTACACTTCTTCTGGCTTTCCCTTCTAAAGGTTTTGTAAATAACGATGTTTTCCAAAACGAGTGTTGCTGCACTACATTTAGGATACGATGCGAGTTATGTGTGAATTGTCTTGTCACTGGTATTTAGCTTCTCCATGCAAATCGGGTTGTTGTTACAGATGTGAAAATGATCTGGTTTGTTGTGTTGAGAAACATCATGTGTGTTTATATGTACCGTGTACTCACAACTAAGGGGGTTAACTAACCTATAAAGCTATGCTTAGTGACAAATGAGTAAAGAATGATTCTTTTCTCAGCCTGTAATGACAATGAACAGTGTGTTCACATATTA
Source organism: Notolepis coatsorum (assembly GCF_963971535.1). Lineage (NCBI taxonomy): Eukaryota > Metazoa > Chordata > Actinopteri > Aulopiformes > Paralepididae > Notolepis > Notolepis coatsorum. The sequence goes on from NC_140166.1 coordinate 25,197,911, forward strand.
ACAGGTTTTCCTGTTTTAACTGGCCGTATTAAGGGTAAAGTAGGAGGATTGTGTTTCCCCCCGGTTCCCTGGCGACTTCTTCATCCTCCTTTCAGACATGTTGTTGCACTACATTGTGTCACTGTGTGGTAGGGATACGATGTAACCCTTAGCTTGATTGCTGAGGTTGTGCTAAAACTGCTGGAGAAACTTTATTTTCCTAAAAGAAAAAATTGTTTGGTCGCTTTCGTGTGTGCTTAGCAAGGCCTGTGGCCGATACTAATCGAGAATTATGTATTCTCTCATTATGAAAAACGGCGTTCCTCTGTAGAGTGTTTTTGCCATTTTTTGTAGGTGATGATGGGTTGTGTGTGTCATGTGACCTACAACTGGGTTGGACTGGCCACAGAAGCACATGTGTAAGTTTGGTACCGGGGCTCTTGGAGAGCCCTCTCTATTCTGTGTTTTTTCCTTAGTAAAAATCAGATAGCAGGTTAGCTCATGCGCTGTGTGAAGCTGTCAGACGTTTCATAGAGCTGACTATGACTGTGTCATACTCTCTTTTTGTCATTACATCGTATCATGGGTGTGGGGTCGTAAAGGGGTGAACTGGTAACCTTTCCTCCCCCTTTTTTCTGTTGGTCAGGGGTAAACCCACCTGTCCTTCAAGGTTCCTGTCACGTTGGGGTTCGGCACGTTACAGGGTGAGGGGGGGGGGGGGGGGAGTTTCCTGGTCCCACGGCCTGGAATATTGGGCGTGTGCACCGCAGAAATTCCCCCGCCATAGAGTACGTCACCGTGCGCGTCTCTGTTGGTAGGACTTCCGTGTGCTGTTCAGGTCCATGTGATGGATCTGTTTCGGGGTGTGGTCAGGGCTCCTCCTCACCAAGCTCCTATTCGGGCCTTCTGTGAGTTGGGACTCCTTCAGAGTACAGAGCCTCCTCCTCAGATTGTCAAGGTGAGTGGACCCTCTAGAAGGAGTCCTACTCTATTGTGTATGTATTCGATTCAATTCGATTATTGAGTGTGTATGGGTTCAGTGCCTCCTCCCCGGAGAGCCCTAAAACCAATTTTTTACATGGCTCAAGGTGCAATATATTCTTTTCAATCTGTACAGCTCGCGTGGGAAGTCTCTCTGGGGATTCCCGTCTCCTTCCTATGGGAGGGTGGTGGGATGTAAAAATGTGAAAAGATTTTACCCCCGGCTGTGTAGACTGGGATACATACTGTTGGTGCTTCCTTCTTTTCTACTAAAAAGAGTTGGAATTAGGAAGTATCACACCCCTCTTGTCGTTCCCCTGGGCGCCTTGGGGATTCAATGACAGGTCTAAATAGCCTGTTCATTGATGTGGGTGTGTCCCGACGCACGTATAGTGCTAGCTCGGGGTGTTCTGTAAACAGGCGACTGACTGGCACGCCTTGGTTGCTTGAGGTTAAAACGGCGTTTTTATAAAGCAACTGGGATGGAGGTTTTTCCTCTTCCGACGACCAAATCCGACGACCTGGTTTGGTTGTCGACGGATTCTCGTTCATATCTGGGGGATGATGACGGAATGGATCTGAACATATGTAGAGGGGTCTCACGCCCTGGGGGTGGGCCACCGGGCGCGGTTCGCCCGAACGTCTGGGTGGCGCCTTCTTTTCATGTTTAAGATCAACACGCATATCTGCCCCTTCTCCTGGAGTAGGCATGTCGGCGTGGTTAGGGCACGGGACTGGTTCTGGTCACGCTGGTCCGGATCAGTTGAACCTGTTGTCCGCCGGGGATGCAGATCTGCTGTTCTGGTACCCTGAGGGACTTGGGCTTTTTTCAGGGGGAAAAATGCCAGGTCGGTCCGGGTGTCACAGGGTTAAGCGCTATGGAGACCCTGGTTGGGTAAATTTTTTACTCAGCACTGTCGTAATGGCTTACGGCCATGCCAACCTGTACACGCTCGATCTCGTCAGATCTCGGCCGCTACACAGGTTGGTCCTGGTTAGTACTTGGTTGGGAGACCGCCTGGGAATACCAAGTACGTGTGCTTGGGGCTGGTTCTCCATTCTTTTTCGCTCCTCTCTCACGCATGGCGAAGAGGGGCCTGTTGGGGTGGTCTTTGACCTCCTCCGGTGACCCTGTGCTTCCCGTATCGCCGGGCCCGGTCCGAAGTCATGTTTTGTCGACCCGTAGGCCTGGGTTAACCCTTTTTTGAAAACTGAAACACTTGTACTGCGGTATAGCCGGTGTATACCCGCAGGTGTGTTTTGGAGTTTTTTTCTTGAGGGGTTATAGGAACAACCACTGCATTGGGTAACACCAAGGTGGTTGATTCCCTGGTGTGTTGGAGCAGTGTCAACTCCCGGGTTACCCGGTTGAGGGTGCCCCTGCACGTTCATGACGTCTGCCAATCGTGTCAGCCTTCTCTGCCTCAACCCCCTGGGTGGGGGCTTTTTAAATGGAGGCTTGGTCATGCAACAACGCCAGCTTACGCGCCTTCCGCCGGGGCGGCTGTGTTCAGCTGTCCCCTCTGGCGCCTGTCTCGTCCGCAGTCTCCAGGCTAGGGTTAACAGCCTGTTGCCTGGTTTTTCCCCGGTGCGCTGCCTGCTTCCGTTGGTTAACCAACTAGTACGCCTTGGTTGCTTGTTGGTAAAACAGCATTTTTATAAGGCAACTGGGATGGAGGTTTATCCTCTTCCGGGAACCTGTTACTGGTTCTCGACGGATTCTCATTCATATCTGGGGGATGTTAATGGAATAGATCAGGACATAGGTAGAGGGGTTTCACGCCCTTGGGGTGGGCCACCGCGCACGGTTCACACCGGCCGTCTGGGTGGCGCCCTCTTTTCATGTTTTTTGATCGACACGCATATCTGCCCCTTCTTCCGGAGTAGGCATGTCGGCGTGGTTAGGGCACGGGACTGGTTCTGGTCACGCTGGTCCAGGTCAGTTAACCCGTTTGTCCGCCCGGGATGCAGATCTGCTGTTCTGGTACCCTGAGGGACTTGGGCTTTTTTCAGGGGAAAGAAGGCCGGTCGGCCCGGGGTGTCACAAGGTTAGGCGTTATGGAGACCCTTGTTGGGTACTCTTTTGTACCTGGCACTATCATAAGGGGCTGGTTCTCTTCTTCGCACCTCTCTCGCGCATGGCGGAGAGGGGGCTGTTGGGGTGGTCTTCTGGACCTTCTCTGGTAACCCTGTGTGCTTCCCGAGCCGCCGGGCCCGGTCCGAAGTAAAGTTTCATTGATACCGTAGACCTGGGATAACCCCTTTTTTCTTGAGGGCTTATAGGAAACACAACCCGCATATGGTAACGACAGGGTGGTTGATTCCCTGGTGTGTTGGAGCAGTGTCAACTCCCGGGTTCTCCGGTTGAGTGTGCCCCTGCACGTTCATGACGTCTGCCAATCATTTACATTTACATTTACATTTAGTCATTTAGCTGACGCTTTTATCCAAAGCGACTTACAAGTTCTGTACGACACGCCATCAGGAAGGGCACAACTCTATCAGCTGAGTAACAATGTTCATCAAAGTGTTGAGTGCTACAGTGTAGGTTAGTTTATTAGGACAAGTGCATGACAGTATGGTTAGTTAGGGTTAGATAATTTTTTATTTTTTATTTATTTTTTATTCAGATAATGGTTGAAGAAGTGCGTCTTTAGTCGACGGCGAAAGATTGGACGTGTTTCGGCTGTCCTAACTGGGGTGGGTAGTTCATTCCACCATTGTGGGGCAAGGATTGAGAATAGGCGACTTCTCTTTGATGACCCTCCCGGAGCTTGGATAGGAGTAGGTCTGAGGCGGCCAGAAGATGCAGAGCGTAGGGGTCTTGAGGGTGTGTAGTTAGAGACCATTGACCGGAGGTAGGCGGGAGCAGTTCCCTTTGCCGCACGGTATGCTAGGTCGAGGGCCTTGAAGCGGATTCGTGCAGCAATGGGGAGCCAGTGCAGGTCCCTAAGAAGTGGGGTGACATGGGCCGACTTCGGTAGGTTTGAGATCAGGCGGGCCGCTGCGTTCTGAATGAGTTGAAGAGGCTTAGTGGCATTGGCCGGGAGGCCAGCGAGCAGTGCGTTGCAGTAGTCGAGGCGGGAGATGACTGTTGATTGGACGAGGAGTTGGGTGGCTTCTTTTGTCAGGAAGGGGCGGATCCTTCTGACGTTGCTCAGGAGGAATCGGCAGGTTCTGGTTGTCGCTGCGATGTGAGCAGAGAAGTTCAACTGGTCGTCGAGGACAACACCAAGGTTCTTGGCGGTCGGGGACGCGGTCACAGCTGCATTCTCGACTGTGATGGAAAGGTCGGTCAGGGGGGAGGATTTGGCCGGCAGGTGGAGCAATTCTGTTTTGCTTAGGTTCAGTTTGAGGTGGTTGGTCGTCATCCAGGCAGAGATGTCGGACAGACAGGCCGAGATCCGCTCAGAGACGTGGATATCTGAGGGAGGGAAGGAGAGGAAGAGTTGAGTATCGTCGGCATAACAGTGGTAGGAAAAGCCATGAGACGTGATAATGTTACCCAGTGATTTAGTGTAGAGGGAGAAGAGAAGGGGTCCTAAAACCGAGCCCTGGGGGACACCCGTCCGCAGGGGGCGGGTGGCCGACAGGGTCCCTCTCCCTGACACTTGGTAGGAGCGGTCATTGAGGTATGATGACAACCATGTCAGCGCAGAGCCAGCCACTCCCATTCCTGCGAGGGCCGCGAGGAGGATCTGGTGGTTGACTGTGTCGAAGGCTGCAGATAGATCTAGGAGAATCAGGACAGAGGAGAGGCCTTTCGCTTTTGCTAAGTGAAGTGCCTCTGTGACCGGTAGTTGCCTATGACGGTAGGGTTCAGGAATGGTTTTTTTATGAGGGGCGTGACTCTGGCTTGTTTTAGGGAGGTGGGGACCACCCCCGAGTTGAGTGAGGAGTTGATGGTCTGGAGGAGTGGGGAAGGTAGCCGGTCCAGCTGGCATGTAGTCGGACGGTTCGACGTTACCAGTGTCAGGGTCTCGGCTTCTGTAATGGGAGAGAAAGATGACAGAGTGAAGGATGAGGTTCTCGATTCAGCATTTGGAATGGGTGGGGGTTGGGAGAAGGAGCTGCGGATGTTCTCCACTTTCCTCAAAGAAGATCGCAAAGTCTTCGGCAGAGAAAGATGAGGGAGGGGGGGGTGGGGGGGGGAGTGAGGAGGGAGGACATGGTAGCATGCAGTTTGCGAAGATTCTTGGCAGAGGCCTCGATCCTATGGTGAAAGAAAGAAGCTTTGGCATTAGTAATGGTTTTGGAGAATGTTAACAAGAGGTTGTGTTATGTGTCGATGTCAGCAGTGAGGCGTGACTTTCTATACTTCCTTTCAGCTGCTCTCAGGACCTGTCTTTGTTCTCTCACTGGATCTGTCAGCCATGGACTGGGTGGGGAACGGCGGGCAGGTTTCTCAACGAGGGGACAGAGCTTGTCGAAGGAGGTTGCAAGGGCTGAGAGGAGGGTGGAGGTTGCCATCTCTGTGGAGAGAGCAGAGAAGGTGTCACTCAAAGGTAGAGCGGACAGTATGTCAGAGGAGAGGGTGGAGGGGGATAGGGAGGGCAGGTTGCGTCTGAGTGAGACGGTTTGAGTTGGGGTGAAGACCTTTCGGTTAAGCATGAGAGTTAGTGAGAAGGATATGAAGGAATGGTCAGATACATGTAGGGGAGTTACCGTGGTGTTAATGATGCTGGAGTTACGGGAAAATATGAGATCCAAGGAGTTGCCTGCTTTGTGGGTGGGAGGCATGGCAGTGGGAGTCAGGTCAAATGATTGTAGGAGGGAGACTACTATGACTGACTGAGATGAGTCAGGCAGGTTGAAGTCGCCCAATAGAAGGAGAGGGGTACCATCTTCCGGTAAGGAGCTTAGAAGCATGTCCAGCTCATCTGTGAGGTGATCGAGCGGACCTGGAGGGCGGTAGAGTGTAACAATGGTGAGATTGAAAGGATTAGAGACAGATACTGCATGATATTCAAAAGAGGAGAGTGACAGTGCTGGGAGGGGTGTTAAGTTTGTAGTCCATGAAGGAGATGTCATGAGGCCAGTGCCTCCACCCCGTCTGGAAGGTCGAGGTGTGTGAGTGAAGTTATAGTTTGTAGATAATGCTGCAGGTGTTGATGAGTTATTGGGGGTTAGGGCCAAGAGCTGCAGATTTTGACTATGGGCGTAGGCAGTAATGAAGTCAGCTTTCTTGACTGCTGATTGACAATTCCATAAGCCTCCCCGTACTGTGACAGGTGTATTAGTGGCTGTAGGAGGGTAGGATAGATTAGCCGGGTTGCTAGCAAACTGCCGTGGGTGGGTTGAATCTGTTCTGGAGGAGCAGATTGTGGATATGAGACACATTGTGGTGTCAAGAGTGGCAGGGAGGAAGTAGAGAAATAGCAGAGTGGGAGGGAAAGGGAGATTTTTCAGAGTGGAGTGAAAGATAGGACTAGGGTGTACTTAGCACTAGGTGGATCGGCGGATCCTTCAGCAGATAACTCCAGGAAAACTCCTCTTTGTCCCTCTTCGTTTCTTGACGCTTCGCTGACGCTAAGCCAGCAGGCCTTTAAATCCCTATCACTAATTAGTGCTGTCTAACACCTGGCCCTTAATGGGTCACTTAAGGAAACAAAATGGCCGCTTTAAACACGCCCCTTTAATCAAGTCAGCTGGTCAGGTCAGCAATCAAGTCTCAGTTTAAAGATATTACTAAATTACTTAAAATGTCTTACCCTGATGCAGTGTAAGTCTCTCAGTGAATGAGCTGTCCTTCCACAACAGAATGTAGTACAGAGTGATTCCAGGAGAGGCTGAGGTTCTGCTTTTAAGCAGTGACAGGGCTCTGAGATCACACTCAGTACACAAGTGCTGTCTTTAAGCAGGAAGCAGCTTAAAGACATGTCATGTCAGCCTTCTCTGCCTCGACCCCTCTGGGTGGTTTTTTTTTTTATGGAGGCTTCGTCATGGTGATCAACAACGCCAGCATACGCCCCTTCTGCTGGGGGGGCTGTTTTCAGCTGACTCCTTTGGCGCCTGTCTCGTCCGCAGTGCTCCAGGCTCAGGTTACAGCCTGTTGCCTGGTTTCCCCAGTGCGCTGCCTGCTTCCGTTGGTTAACCTTTTGAGTGCTTACGGCCATGCTGACTGCCTTTTCTGCAGGGTCAGTGTGCCAGGCGGTGTGCTATTGGGGGGAAAGGGCCCGCTCTTGGAGGGGCCTTATCCGAATACGCTGGCGATGTGGGGGGCGGTGTCACTAAGTGACCACCTGGTGGGGTCTTGATGCCTGGCGTCATTGACCTCTCCGGGCCCCCGTTTTCCAGGGGATCCAGTCCCTTCAGTGGGTCTGGGTCTTCCTTCGCGCTCCGCTGCTACGGCCTTGCCATGGGGTTGGGTTTGCTCTTGACCCCGTGATTTTGGGGGCAGTAACGAGGTTGTTCCTTCCTTTCGTTCCCGGGTGGCATGCGGGTTGTGCGTGTGTGTAGTCGTTGGGTCAAGTCACGGTCTGCTCACCCTGTGCGTTGAGTTGCTTGAGTGCCTCTTCGCTCGGTCGGATCCGTCGCCCTCCCGTGAACCTCCAATAGGGGGGTATCCTCCATTAGGGAGGGTCGGGGGGGCTCGGTCCTCCCCGGTCTGATGGTTGTGGGGGGCCTCAGCGGGGTACATTTGTCGGGCTATGGCTCCCGCTCAGCCCCTGTTGTGCAATCAGGTGCTGAGCGAAGCCATAACGACACAGAACGTAAGGTTATGTATATAACCCAGTTCTGTGAGTTATGGTGCGCTCAGCACCTGGACGCCGCTGCGGCCCTTGATCTCGCCTTGTGGTGAAAGTTTGGGAAGGAGGCGAGTAGGTGACCACACACCTGCTTATGAAGGCAAGCGGAAGGGGGTGTGGTCAGATGAATGTTGGGATGTAAAGGTACATGGTGGAATTTTGTATTCAGTGCTCGTGCACGAAGTGAAGTACAGTGCAATCAATCAGGTGCTGAGCGCACCATAACTCACAGAACTGGGTTATATACATAACCTTACGTTTATCAGTACACCAGTTTATCAGTACACCAGTATACCAGTTTACCAGTACACAAGTTTACCAGTACACCAGTTGACCAGTATACCAGTCTACCAGTTTACCAGTATACCAGTTTACCAGTACACCAGTTTAACAGTTTGGCAGTTTACCAGTATATCATTTTACCAGTTTATCAGTTTACCAGTTGACCAGTTTATCAGTACACCAGTACACCAGTTTACCAGTACACCAGTACACCAGTTTACTAGTTTACCAGTGCACCAGTACACCAGTACACCAGTTTACCAGTACACCAGTACATCAGTTTGCCAGTACACCGGTACATCAGTTTACCAGTACACCGGTATACCATTTTACCAGTTTATCAGTTTACCAGTACACCAGTTTACCAGTACACCAGTTTACTAGTTTACCAGTACACCAGTACATCAGTACACCAGTACACCAGTTTACTAGTTTACCAGTACACCAGTACACCAGTTTACCAGTACACCAGTACATCAGTTTACCAGTACACCGGTACATCAGTTTACCAGTACACCATTTTACCAGTTTATCAGTTTACCAGTACACCAGTTTACCAGTACACCAGTACACCAGTTTACTAGTTTACCAGTACACCAGTACACCTGTTTACCAGTTTACCAGTACACCAGTACACCAGTTTACCAATTTACCAGTACACCAGTTTACCAGTACACTAGTTTACCAGTACACCAGTTTACCAGTACACCAGTACACTAGTTTACCAGTTTACCAGTACACCAGTTTACCAGTACACCAGTTTACCAGTACACCAGTACACCAGTATACCAGTTTACCAGTGTACCAGTACACCAGTTTACCAGTACACCAGTATACCAGTTTACCAGTACACCAGTTTCCTAGTACACCAGTACACCACTTTACCAGTACACCAGTATACCAGTTTACCAGTACACCAGTTTACCAGTACACCAGTTTACCAGTATACCAGTTTACCAGTTTACCAGTACACCAGTTTACCAGTACACTAGTTTTCCAGTACACCAGTTTACCAGTACACCAGTTTACCATTATACCAGTACACCAGTTTACCAGTACACCAGTTTACCAGTTTACCAGTACACCAGTTTACCAGTACACCAGTACACCAGTTTACCAGTACACCAGTACACCATTATACCAGTACACCAGTATACCAGTACACCAGTTTACAGTACACCAGTTTACCAGTACACCAGTACACCAATACACCAGTTTACCATTATACCAGTACACCAGTTTACCAGTACACCAGTTTACCAGTACACCAGTATACCAGTTTACCAGTACACCAGTTTACCAGTTTACCAGTACACAATTATACCAGTACACCAGTTTACCAGTACACCAGTTTACCAGTATACCAGTGTATCAGTACACCAGTACATCAGATTACCAGTACATCAGTTTACCAGTTTATCAGTATACCAGTACATCAGATTACCAGTACACCAGTTTACCAGTATACCAGTACATCAGTTTACCAGTTTATCAGTATACCAGTACATCAGATTACCAGTACACCAGTTTACCAGTACACCAGTATACCAGTACATCAGCTTACCAGTATACCAGTTTACCAGTACACCAGTTTAACAGTTTGCCAGTTTACCAGTATACCAGTTTACCAGTTTATCAGTTTACCAGTTTACCAGTTTACCAGTACACCAGTACACCAGTTTACTAGTTTACCAGTACACCAGTACAACAGTACACCAGTTTACCAGTACACCAGTTTACCATTTTACCATTTTATCAGTTTACCAGTACACCAGTTTACCAGTACACCAGTACACCAGTTTTCTAGTTTACCAGTACACCAGTACACCAGTTTACTAGTTTACCAGTACACCAGTACACCAGTTTACCAGTACACAAGTATACCAGTTTACCAATACACCAGTACACCAGTTTACCAGTTTACCAGTACACCAGTTTACCAGTACACCAGTACACCAGTTTACCAGTACACTAGTTTACCAGTTTACCAGTACACCAGTTTACCAGTACACCAGTTTACAGTACACCAGTATACCAGTTTACCAGTACACCAGTTTACCAGTGTACCAGTACACCAGTTTACCAGTACACCAGTTTACCAGTACACCAGTTTACCAATACACCAGTACACCAGTATACCAGTTTACCAGTTTACCAGTACACCAGTTTAACAGTTTGCCAGTTTACCAGTATACCAGTTTATCAGTACACCAGTATATCAGTTTACCAGTTTATCAGTACACCAGTACAACAGTATACCAGTACACCAGTACACCAGTTTATCAGTACACCAGTATACCAGTTTACCAGTACACAAGTTTACCAGTACACCAGTTTACCAGTTTATCAGTTTATCAGTACACCAGTTTACCAGTACACCAGTTTACTAGTTTACCAGTACACCAGTACACCAGTTTACCAGTACACCAGTACATCAGTTTGCCAGTACACCAGTACATCAGTTTACCAGTACACCGGTATACCATTTTACCAGTTTATCAGTTTACCAGTACACCAGTTTACCAGTACACCAGTACACCAGTTTACTAGTTTACCAGTACACCAGTACACCAGTTTACTAGTTTACCAGTACACCAGTTTACTAGTTTACCAGTACACCAGTTTACCAGTACACCAGTACATCAGTTTTCCAGTACACCAGTACATCAGTTTACCAGTACACCGGTATACCATTTTACCAGTTTACTAGTTTACCAGTACACCAGTTTACTAGTTTACCAGTACACCAGTATACCAGTTTACCAGTACACCAGTTTACCAGTACACCAGTACACCAGTTTACCAGTACACCAGTTAACCAGTACACCAGTTTACCAGTACACCATTTTACCAGTACACCAGTATACCAGTACACCAGTACACCAGTTTACCAGTACACCAGTATACCAGTTTACCAGTACACCAGTTTAACAGTACACCAGTACACCAGTATACCAGTTTACCAGTGTACCAGTTTACAGTACACCAGTACACCAGTTTACCAGTATACCAGTTTACCAGTACACCCATTTACCAGTACACCAGTACATCAGTTTACCAGTACACCAGTACACCAGTTTACCAGTTTATCAGTTTACCAGTATACCAGTACATCTGTATGCCAGTACACCAGTACATCAGTTTACCAGTACACCAGTATACCATTTTACCAGTTTACTAGTTTACCAGTACACCTGTACACCAGTACACCAGTTTACCAGTTTACCAGTACACCAGTTTACCAGTGTTCCAGTACACCGGTTTACCAGTACACCAGTTAATCAGTTTACCAGTACACCAGTTTAACAGTACCAGTATACCAGTTTACCAGTTTACCAGTACACCAGTTTATCAGTACACCAGTATACCAGTTTACCAGTATGCCAGTTTACCAGTATACCAGTTTACCAGTACACCAGTTTACCAGTACACCAGTATACTAGTTTACCAGTACACCAGTTTAACAGTTTGCCAGTTTACCAGTATACCATTTTACCAGTTTATCAGTTTACCAGTTTACCAGTTTATCAGTACACCAGTTTACCAGTACACCAGTATACCAGTACACCGGTATACCATTGTACCAGTTTATCAATTTACCAGTACACCAGTACACCAGTTTACTAGTTTACCAGTACACCAGTACACCAGTTTACTAGTTTACCAGTACACCAGTACACCAGTTTACCAGTTTACCAGTACACCAGTATACCAGAATAACAGTACACCAGTACACCAGTTTACCAGTACACCAGTACATCAGTTTACCAGTACACCGGTATACCATTTTACCAGTTTATCAGTTTACCAGTACACCAGTACACCAGTTTACTAGTTTACCAGTACACCAGTACACCAATTTACCAGTTTACCAGTACACCAGTATACCAGTATACCAGTACACCAGTACACCAGTTTACCAGTACACCAGTACACCAGTTTACCAGTTTACCTGTACACCACTTTACCAGTACACCAGTTTACCAGTACACCAGTACACCAGTATACCAGTTTACCAGTACACCAGTTTACTAGTACACCAGTTTACCAGTACACCAGTATACCAGCTTACCAGTACACCAGTATACCAGTTTACCAGTACACCAGTTTACTAGTACACCAGTACACCAGTTTACCAGTATACCAGTTTACCAGTACACCAGTTTACTAGTACACCAGTACACCAGTTTATCAGTATACCAGTTTACCAGTACACCAGTTTATTAGTACACCAGTTTACCAGTACACCAATTTACCAGTACACCAGTTTACCAGTTTACCAGTACACCAGTTTACCAGTACACCAGTTTACCTGTTTACCAGTATACCAGTTTACCAGTTTACCAGTACACTAGATTACCAGTTTACCAGTACACCAGTTTACCAGTAGACCAGTTTACCAGTTTACCAGTACACCAGTACACCAGTTTACCAGTACACCAGTTTACCAGTACACCAGTATACCAGCACACCAGTACACCAGTTTACCAGTACAACAGTTTACCAGTACACCAGTATACCAGTTTACCAGTACACCGGTATACCATTTTACCAGTTTATCAGTTTACCAGTACACCAGTTTACCAGTACACCAGTACACCAGTACACCAGTTTACCAGTTTACCAGTACACCAGTATATACCAGTTTACCAGTACACCAGTACACCAGTTTTCCAGTACACCAGTTTACCAGTTTACCAGTACACCACTTTACCAGTACACCAGTATACCAGTTTACCAGTACACCAGTTTACTAGTACACCAGTACACCAGTTTACCAGTACACCAGTTTACCAGTACACCAGTATACCAGCTTACCAGTACACCAGTATACCAGTTTACCAGTACACCGGTATACCATTTTACCAGTTTATCAGTTTACCAGTACACCAGTTTACCAGTACACCAGTATACCAGTACACCAGTACACCAGTACACCAGTTTACTAGTTTACCAGTACACCAGTACACCAGTTTACCAGTTTACCAGTACACCAGTATATACCAGTTTACCAGTACACCAGTACACCAGTTTTCCAGTACACCAGTACACCAGTATATACCAGTTTACCAGTACACCAGTACACCAGTTTACCAGTTTACCAGTACACCACTTTACCAGTACACCAGTATACCAGTTTACCAGTACACCACTTTACTAGTACACCAGTACACCAGTTTACCAGTACACCAGTTTACCAGTACACCAGTATACCAGCTTACCAGTACACCAGTATACCAGTTTACTAGTACACCAGACAGTTTACCAGTACACCAGTTTACCAGTACACCAGTTTACCAGTTTACCAGTAGACCAGTTTACCAGTACACCAGTTTACCAGTATACCAGTTTACCAGTTTACCAGTTTACCAGTACACCAGTTTACCAGTTTACCAGTACACCAGTTTACCAGTACACCAGTTTACCAGTACACCAGTTTACCAGTTTACCAGTACACCAGTTTACCAGTACACCAGTTTACCAGTATACCAGTTTACCAGTACACCAGTTTACCAGTATACCAGTTTACCAGTACACCAGTTTACCAGTACACCAGTTTACCAGTACACCAGTACACCGGTTTACCAGTACACCAGTTTACCAGTACACCAGTATACCAGTACACCAGTACACCAGTTTACTAGTACACCAGTATACCAGTTTACCAGTACACCAGTTTATTAGTACACCAGTATACCAGTTTACCAGTATACCAGTTTACCAGTACACCAGTTTACCAGTACACCAGTACACCAGTATACCAGTTTACCAGTACACCAGTTTAGAAGTACACCAGTACACCAGTTTACCAGTACACCAGTACACCAGTATACCAGTTTACCAGTACACCAGTACACCAGTATACCAGTTTACCAGTACACCAGTATACCAGTTTACCAGTACACCAGTTTACCAGTTTACCAGTACACCAGTATACCAGTTTACCAGTACACCAGTTTACCAGTACACCAGTACACCAGTATACCAGTTTACCAGTACACCAGTTTAGAAGTACACCAGTTTTACAGTACACCAGTATACCAGTTTACCAGTACACCAGTATACCAGTTTACCAGTACACCAGTTTAGCAGTACACCAGTTTTACAGTACACCAGTATACCAGTTTACCAGTACACCAGTATACCAGTTTACCAGCACACCAGTTTACCAGTACACCAGTTTACCAGTACACCAGTACACCAAGTTTACCCGTACACCAGTTTTCAGTACACCAGTTTACCAGTACACCAGTTTACTAGTACACCAGTTTACCAGTACACCAGTTTACGAGTACACCAGTACATCAGTTTACCAGTATACCAGTTTACCAGTACACCAGTTTACCAGTACACCAGTACACCAGTTTACCAGTACACCAGTTTACCAGTACACCAGTACACCAGTTTACCAGTACACCAGTTTACCAGTACACCAGTACACCAGTTTACCAGTACACCAGTATACCAGTTTACCAGTACACCAGTTTACCAGTACACCAGTACACCAGTTTACCAGTACACCAGTTTACCAGTACACCAGTATACCAGTTTACCAGTACACCAGTGTACCAGTACACCAGTATACCAGTTTACCAGTACACCAGTTTACCAGTACACCAGTACACCAGTTTACCAATACACCATTACACCAGTTTACCAGTACACCAGTATACCAGTTTACCAGTATACCAGTTTACCAGTACACCAGTTTACCAGTACACTAGTACACCAGTTTACCAGTACACCAGTATCCCAGTACACCAGTTTACCAGTACACCAGTTTACCGGTACACCAGTATACCAGTTTACCAGTACACCAGTTTATCAGTACACCAGTACACCAGTTTACCAGTACACCAGTTTACCAGTACACCAGTTTACCATTACACCAGTTTACCAGTACACCAGTACAACAGTTTACCAGTACACCAGTATTCCAGTTTACCAGTACACCAGTTTACCAGTACACCAGTTTACCAGTTTACCAGTACACCAGTATCCCAGTATCTCTGACAGGTGTATTATTTGCCCGGGCTCTGGGTCTCTGACAGGTGTATTATTTGCCCGGGCTCTGGGTCTCTGACAGGTGTATTATTTGCCCGGGCTCTGGGTCTCTGACAGGTGTATTATTTGCCCGGGCTCTGGGTCCCTGGCATTGAGTCAGGTAAATAGGTCAGAGGTACGGAGCCGCTGGCCCCCATCCCACAATGACCCACAGAGAGATGTGACTCTTTCACTCCTGCTACAAAAGTGTTGAGGCTCTTATTATCCTGCTGTAACCCGAGCAGAGGGAGGAGAGAAGTGCCCGAACATCCACAGCCTGTGAAAGTGTCCCTGCTCTGGCAGCTCTGCCCGCGCCGCGCCGTTAATTAGCGCTGCAGGAACACACCCAGCAGACGGGGCCCGTCCCGGAGCTAGCGTCCCTGAGTCCAGCTCTGAGATAAGGTGTTCGTGTGCATTGTTTTATTGTCTTTCTTATCGTGTAGAATGTTATGATTATTACCGTGGAAACAGAACCCGCACGGTCTGCGCACAATCCAGCAGGACGAGAGGATGAGGTGTCGAGACGCCTGAGTCTCGAGGACGACATCGCCACGTCCCAGAGGCCGTGTTTGCGTTTCTCTGGATGTGAGTTGCAAACGTGGGGGATATCATTCATATACATTCTTGGTTGCTTTTTAAAATGAGCTTTTTCTGAACTTTATTAACCCCTCGTCCTCGTGATACCAGGATAAAGATCTGTTTTATTCCTGTTGTTACAAACATCACCACTGTGTGAAATACAATGAAATGTACAACAAACACTATGAAAAACTCAATACTATAAATATATTATACACTACTGTATTCACCTGTTGTCTAGTGATGCTCCTTGTGTCAGGGGCTGCTTTAGTCAACCAGACACCGTCAGACACGTCTCGGTTCTTTTTATTTCTTTCATATATTATTTTAATGGGACACCAGCCCATGTGTTTACGTTTATATTTATTTGACTAAAGACAGTGCTGTTGGTGTTACAGTATATAGTGTGTAGCGTGTCTTTATTCAGGTGTCCAGGTGGGTCATATGGGGTTTCACGAGAGGAGGGAGAAGAGAGGAGGAAGAGAAGGAAGAGGGGAGGAAGAAAAGAGGGCTGTAATGAAATGCTTTGATCTATGACGTGCCAGGAGAGTTTTCCTTAAACGATGCTGTCCCGTATTGTGCGGGGAAACATGATTTTCATTATTCCTCTCATGTGTCCTCCATCATTTTAATTAAGTTGTGACAGTTAGTGTGCACCGCCCTGTTGCACGCCCCCACCCCCCCCCCAACTCCCACCTCCCCCCTCCCCCCAGAGGAAAAACAACAGAAGAAAAATAATCAGACTCCCAGGAACAGTAAATTAGAAAAGACCACAGGAAGTTGTGTGGCAAATTAAAATGCAAATTATCGATTGCTCTTGTTTGGGGCCGAGGGGCGGTCCTGTGTAGTGTGTGTGTGTGTGGGGGGGTGGGGGGGGGGGTGGGATCGGACAGGCCAATAAATGTCACTTTGCCATGGCGGTGCGCCCGTATCACTTCACAAATGGCACGGAGCCGGGGAGATTAACCCGACTTAATTAGAAATACAATAACCTGCTGGTGACTACAGGCCAAGGTCTCACTCAGCAGGGGGCCGCGGGGGTGGGGGCGGGGGGGTGACGACGGAGAGGAAGGGGTGGGGGTCTATATAACTCCTCCTCACTCTGTTGAACATAAGTGGGACGATGTGCTTCTCCTCTAAGACTCAGTCAAGACTTTGTCTGCACTCTAAGATATTATAGGGGGTTAAGACCCCCACCTCTGGAAACACAAGTACCCCTACTGCCCAAGGATCTCTCCTGTGTCTCCTCTACTCTGTCTCCCTCTCAGCCTTCCTACTGTCTCAATGAAGAACCTTCTCTCCTGTGTCTCCTCTACTCTGTCTCCCTCTCAGCCTTCCTACTGTCTCAATGAAGAACCTTCTCTCCTGTGTCTCCTCTACGCTGTCTCCCTCTCAGCCTTCCTACTGTCTCAATGAAGAACCTTCTCTCCTGTGTCTCCCCTACTTTGTCTCCGCCTCAGCCTTCCTACCGTCTCAATGAAGACCCTTCTCTCCTGTGTCTCCTCTACTCTGTCTTCCTCTCAGCCTTCCTACTGTCTCAATAAAGAACCTTCTCTCCTGTGTCTCCTCTACTCTGTCTCCCTCTCAGCCTTCCTACTGTCTCAATAAAGAACCTTCTCTCCTGTGTCTCCCCTACTTTGTCTCCGCCTCAGCCTTCCTACCGTCTCAATGAAGAACCTTCTCTCCTGTGTCTCCTCTACTCTGTCTCCCTCTCAGCCTTCCTACTGTCTCAATGAAGAACCTTCTCTCCTGTGTCTCCTCTACTCTGTCTCCCTCTCAGCATTCCTACTGTCTCAACAAAGAACCTTCTCTCCTGTGTCTCCCCTACTTTGTCTCCGCCTCAGCCTTCCTACAGTCTCAATGAAGAACCTTCTCTCCTGTGTCTCCTCTACTCTGTCTCCCTCTCAGCCTTCCTACTGTCTCAACAAAGACCCTTCTCTCCTGTGTCTCCCCTACTCTGTCTCCCTCTCAGCCTTCCTACTGTCTCAATAAAGAACCTTCTCTCCTGTGTCTCCTCTACTCTGTCTCCCTCTCAGCCTTCCTACTGTCTCTAAAGAACCTTCTCTCCTGTCTCCCCTACTATGTGTCCCTCTCAGCCTTCCTACTGTCTCAATAAAGAACCTTCTCTCCTGTCTCCCCTACTCTGTGTCCATCTCAGCCTTCCTACCGTCTCAATGAAGAACCTTCTCTCCTGTGTCTCCTCTACTCTGTCTCCCTCTCAGCCTTTCTACTGTCTCAATAAAGAACCTTCTCTCCTGTGTCTCCTCTACTCTGTCTCCCTCTCAGCCTTCCTACTGTCTCAATAAAGAACCTTCTCTCCTGTGTCTCTTCTACTCTGTCTCCCTCTCAGCCTTCCTACTGTCTCAATAAAGAACCTTCTCTCCTGTGTCTCCTCTACTCTGTCTCCCTCTCAGCCTTCCTACTGTCTCAATAAAGAACCTTCTCTCCTGTGTCTCCTCTACTCTGTCTCCCTCTCAGCCTTCCTACTGTCTCTAAAGAACCTTCTCTCCTGTCTCCCCTACTCTGTGTCCATCTCAGCCTTCCTACCGTCTCAATGAAGAACCTTCTCTCATGTGTCTCCTCTACTCTGTCTCCCTCTCAGCCTTCCTACTGTCTCAATAAAGAACCTTCTCTCCTGTGTGTCCTCTACTCTGTCTCCCTCTCAGCATTCCTACTGTCTCAACAAAGAACATTCTCTCCTGTGTCTCCTCTACTCTGTCTCCCTCTCAGCATTCCTACTGTCTCAA
The DNA here is from genome assembly GCF_963971535.1 of Notolepis coatsorum. Classification (NCBI taxonomy): domain Eukaryota; kingdom Metazoa; phylum Chordata; class Actinopteri; order Aulopiformes; family Paralepididae; genus Notolepis; species Notolepis coatsorum. The sequence continues at coordinate 25,216,272 of NC_140166.1, forward strand.
CAAATAACCTTCTCTCCTGTGTCTCCTCTACTCTGTCTCCCTCTCAGCCTTTCTACTGTCTCAACAAATAACCTTCTCTCCTGTGTCTCCTCTACTCTGTCTCCCTCTCAGCCTACCTACTGACGTAACGAAGAACCTTCTCTCATGTGTCTCCCCTACTCTGTTTCTCTCTCGTATTACCTATTGTCTTAATAAAGAACCTCCTCTCTCGTGTGTTCTCTACTCTGTCTCTCTCAGCCTTCCTACTGTCTTAACGAATAACCATCTCTCATGTGTCTCTCTTACTCTGTCTCTCCCTCAGCATTGCTACTGTCTTAATAAAGAACCTCCTCTCCAGTCCTGTGTCTCCTCTACTCTGTCTCCCTCTCAGCCTTCCTACTGCCTATAAAAACACTAAGAGGAGTGGACTGACCACTCTCCTTTAAAGCTTGTTTGAAAGAGCTACTGATGAGTGAAATACATAACCTTGGCTTTGCTTTTCTTTCTTTTGGAGGGGGGGGGGGGGCTGCACTGTGTTTATTGGTGATGAAGTACACAGCACACAGGTTAGAGACTATAGAGACAGAAGTCAAGGGCCTCCATTTGGGAGGACGGATCCAAGCTGTGAGTGCCGGATTAACACTCAGGCTACTGGGACTGCAGCCCAGACCTGGGGAGGACCCCTGTTTGTCCCAGAGAGAAATGGTTTATGTGTGGGATAAGGTGGGTTGAGGTGGAAACATCTTGTAGTTAAAAATACAACAACTGAAACAATTGAATAACACATTAAACCACAATCTGTTCCCATCTTATATTCGGTGATGAAAGTGAATAGACTGAATAATAGACTAATATCTTGAAACTAGCTAGCTAGAATAATAGACTGATATCCTGGAAATAGCTAGCTAGAATAATAGACTGCTACCTTGGAACTAGCTAGCTATAATAATATAATAATAGACTGTTATATTGGAACTAGCTAGCTAGAATAATGAAATAATAGACTGATATATTGGAACTAGCTAGCTAAAATAATAGAGTGATATCTTGGAACTAGCTAGTTAGAAAAGTAGAGTGATATCCTGGAACTAGCTAGTTAGAAAAATAGAGTGATATCCTGGAACTAGCGAGCCTGAAGGCACCAGCATATTATATAAGAATAACAGTTCCAAGACATCACATCATCGGTCAAAAATCCAAACTATTCCTTTAACATATAGGCCTATAATGTAACGCTAACCCATCTAACCTTAACCTCTAACCCTAAAATAGACTTTTGCCCTTGTGGGGAGTGGACAAGAATGTCCTCACAACCCCACATATCCTCACAAGAAAAGAAGGCTATCGAGAATCAGGACTCACAAGTATATACACACATACACACTTGCACAAGATTCTACATTGAGTAAAACAAAAACACTTTTTTGTTCTTTTCTTTTTTTTCAATCAAATATCTGACCCCCTCCCAGTCGCTCTGCCAGGTCACAGGCTGGGAATCAGCTGCTCTCGAGGCAAACACACACAGACAAACCAAACCAAACCAGGTGTTTTGTGAGCGTATGTTATAATAGGCAGCCGGTGCAAAGCGCTAGGGGGGGGGGGGCATCACGACGAACATACAAGAGGAACAGACTCGCACTTCAAGTGGGAGGGGGGGGGGCGGGCTCTTCTCTTTCTCTCTTTTCCTCTTTCTTTTCATTTATTCTGTTCTTTCCTGCCGGTGCTGCAATGTGGAGGAGAGAGAGGGGCGACGCGCCACAAAAGGAGAGAGTATATAGATATACCAGGTGGCGGTACACTTAGAGCTCTCAATGCGTCTCACACCACACAATACCAGGGACAAGGTGGCAGACGAGGGTGGGGTGGGGTGTGTGGGGGGTGGGCGGGGGGGTTGGGGAGGGGGGGGGCATCACTCTGTGCCATCCTGACCCCGCTTCACCTGGGGGACTTGAGGGTTGAAAAGCACCAATCATTAGCCAGCATGGGGAGCTACTTGATAGAATATGTCTACACTTACTGAAAGGGGGGCTAAGCGACCGGGGAGGAGAAGGACAACAAAGGAGCCCAGTAATGAGTCACAACGACGGGCAGCTTTTTACAACCTTCCAAACAGCCTGTTTTTTTTATTTTTTTTTCTTTTTTAACGTGGCACCACGGACGACTTGAATGCTGTCGTGTGGTGATGATGATGATGATGATGATGATGATGATGATGATGATGATGATGATGATGATGATGATGATGATGATGATGATGATGATGATGATGATTATGATGATGATCATGGCCGGTTTGCGTGTTACACCGATGAAGCTAAGCTTGTTAGCCAGATTGTAATGCGATTGTTGTTTTTACTTATTAAGCAGGTAATTGTAATGTGTTTGAATTGTGGTTTATTGTGATTTACCTCTGTAGGATATCGGTACCTACCTAACCCTAACCATAACCCTAACCAATACACCATAACCTGAACCTATACACCCTAACCATAACCCTAACATATATACCCTATACACCCTCACCTATAGACCCTAACTCTAACCTATACAGCCTAACCCCAACCATAACGAAGGTTATCCTATAACCCTAGTTATTTGAGTATAGCGAGCGCTCTGCTCTATTGGAACTATCCCTTTAATCATATGCTATCATGAAAACGTTCAACCACGTGTACGCACCCACCTGCCTGACCACTCCCACATCCGCTCATATATAAGCGGGGTCATGGCCATACTACCAGCTCCTTCCCCAGTCTTTTACCGCCGAAACGGAAGACACGTGGGGTCCTCAGTGAGTCAGAGCAGAGCGCTCGCTATACTCAAATAACTAGGGTTATAGGATAACCTTCCTTATTTTTCATATAGCTTTACGCTCTGCTCTATTGGAACACAAGAGCGGAGCAGAGCGGAGAGCCCGACAGATGTACCCGCTGAGGTCCCCTACAACCATCAGAATACCAGGGAGGATCCGCCCCCCCCCCCCCCCCTAGTGAGGGACGGGAGGGAGATTGGACCCGACTGTGCGAAGAGGGTTTAGCACCTCAAACGCACAGGGTGAGTAGACAGTGGGACTTACCTTTGTTTAGAAGGGCCCACGACTACTCGGACGCGCATCCTGCATGCCACCAGGGAACGGACGTGAAGCAAAAACCCCCGTCACAGCCCCCGACATCACAGGGTCGAGGTCAAACAGCCCCAACCTTGTGGCAAGGCCGTAGCAGCGGGGCGCGGAGGAGGTCCCAGCCCCAGGCCACATCCCGGGGGCTAGGACCCCCTGAAAAAGGGGCCTGGCGAGGTCAACAAGGCCACAGCATCGAGACCCCACCAGACACCACCCCCCACATTGCCAGCATATCGGACAGGGCCTAAAATAAGTGAAGGCCCTTCTCCCGCTGGCACGCCGCTCCGAAGCGCTCCCAAGGAGGCTTCCCCCCCACAACGTCGTGGGGCCAGCTGGCGCGCCAGGGAGACAACCCTCCAAGGAGGTTGATCCCTCAATCCAGGTCGACAGGTTTTAAGAGCAGAACTCGACCTGCACCCGGAGCACTGCGGACTAGACAGGCGCCCAAGGGGCTTACTGTAAGAACAGTATCCCGGCGGAAAGGGTGTTCAGTATGCTGTGCACCATGTCACAATCTCATGGGGCCACGAACCTCGCAGAGTTGGAGTTAACCATATCCGCGAGCAAACAGATTCCACCACGAACCCTGACCCTGCCAATTTATTAATCCCGAGTTTGACACAATTGGCAGACGTCACGAAACATGCAGGGGCATACTCTCGGGCAGCCGGGGTCAGACCCGGGCTCAACCAGAGAGTTGACTCTGCTACCAACACACCGGGGAGACAACCACCCCCCTATGTTTATTAACCGAAAATGGTTGCTCCCTTAACCCATTAAGAAACCCCGGAAACATAACTGCGTGTATACACAGGCTATACAATGCAGTTCAAGGCGTTTCAGGTTTAAAAAGGGTTAACCCAGGCCAACAGGTCAATGAGGGCAAAGCCCGACCTGGGCCTGGAGGATCGGGACCTACACAGGGATGCATAGAGGAGTTGACAGAAGCAACCTCCCCGACAGCCCCCTCCCATCCCCGGTATAGCAGGGAGGGAGGGGTGAAAACGAATGGAGAAGGACCAACCCACCTAACATTGTGCAAAAAGGTACAACACAGTATGGACCAACGCACACCACTGTTAAGGGCAACTCGTAGTGGCATCTATATGACACACACATTCATGACATCAACCCATGTGACGTCCAGCCCGCCCAGGCATTTGCCCCCCGGAAAAGCTCAGGGTCCTTCGGGGTACCAGAACTTGTCTGCGCCCCGGCGGACAACGGGTTAAACTGATCCGGCCCGGCGCGACCAGGACAAGTCCTGTGCCCTTGTCACGCCGCCGCCCCCAGTCATAAGAGGGGGGTAGGTATGCGTGTCGATCCAAAACATTACAGGAGGTGCCACCAAGGCGGTCAGTACGCGAACGTAGACAGTTTGATCTACTCCATCATCTCCCCCCCGAGATGTACGCGAGCCCTCGAGTCTAACCTAGTGCACTGGCGCTCGGTAGAGACAAAAATCTCCTTCCCAGCCGACTGCATAAAAAACGCTGTTTTTATGATGTTGGGCAACCAAGGCGCGCCGGTCCCAAAAAGCGGATTCAATTATTGAAAAACACCCTGGGCCAGCGCTGATCGTCTCGTAAGACCAAACGCTGATTTTATGAAACAGCGTGTATGCTCGTAAAGAACCCGAGAACAGTGACGGCGAATTTCTAACAAGAAAGAGCCTCACAATGTTTCCCCTCGCTGCCTGGGACAAGCAGCAGGAAGCCGGTCTACAAAAGACACAGACACGGGTCCTCACACGACGAGCCTGGGAACAAAAAAAAACGTCAATTCTGCTCTTTATATAAGAGGGGAAGACAGCGGTTTTCCCAGAGAGACCTCAACGTGAGTAGAACAATTGAAAAAGGTTCATGTATTGGACTAAGTGACAAAACGGCCCGATATTCACTACTGATAGAGAGCAGCGCAGAAGAAATAGTCTCGACTGCATTGCATCACCTAGCTTTTACAATGACAGCGGTCTGTAGCACAGGCCCTGTAACTCACGGATATGTCTCATGGCCAATAAGAAAACGCGCCTGTGAAGTCTTCGATGGCCGGGGAAATCCTGTATCCCACCTACCCTAATTTAGTGTGGGAAACAGGGAAATCCCCCCCCTCCCTCCCTATGACAAGCTTTCTCTCTCAGCTCATCGGGGAGACTGATACGTAGAAAGCACAACCTCTCCACCAATCAGTTCCGTAAAGGATATACTATATCCGGGGGGGGGGGGGGGGGGGGTATTTGTCCACCCCTCTCAACGCCTCACCCCAGATACGATGCAATAAAAAAGCAGAGCCGTGACACCAGTTGCATAGCGTGCTACATGAAAGCACATACCTGTAGGGTAATAGCTTTACATCCTGTACGCCAGCCACAGCCGATTTAACCTTGTTTGTGTAAAAAACTGGTTTTATTTCACGGCTCTGGCTTATGTGCGAAAAACTTGCCACCTGCTATTTTTACCTTCACCCTTAAGCAACGAAAAATATCTGACTAAAGAGAGGGACTAAAAAAGTCCTTGGTTCACCTGCTACTATGTACAACTCTGTAAGCTAACACCAGCACACCAGTTGTGGACTCAATGCTACGTTTACCTAAACGTATTTACATGAAACACACACAACTCTCATCATACAATAAAACCCCAAGTTCACTTTTACTCACGTAAGAAATAATGCCGTTCTAGGTAGAGAGAAGGACATGAGCCCTTGGCTAAGAGCTAGAACTACAGGCCTTGCTAAGTTATACACAATAGCAACCAACGCACATTTTCAGAGAAAACTGCACAACTCTTCAAGCAAGAACGCAACCCCAGCATTCTTAGCTGTGGGTTTAAATTGCACATGTCGTATCCCCCAAAATACAGTGAATCAACACACGTTTTGTTAACAAAAAATAGTCCCTCTTCACGAGTGACCCTTTATTTAATAAACAAAATCATTTGGGGGGGGGGGGGGAGCAGCGACAGCAGAGGTAAAAAGTTACTTGCGTCGCCCGCCGCACGCAGGGTGTGGAAGGACGGTGCTGGGGAGCCGTCTGGCCACGTCGTTCCTTACCGTTCACCCCGGGCGCAGGATGACTGGTGGCAGCGGTGGTGGCGACCTCTCCTCCTCTACTCTTAGGCTTCTTGCTGGCAGGGCCAGCAGTGGCGGTGGCCGAAGACCTGTTCCGGCGTTGCCTCCGTCTCACGCCTCCGGTCGCGGTGGCGTCGGGCCGGGGGAAGTGGTGTTGGAGGACGGACTGCTGCTCCTCCAGGTCCCTGCAGGCTGACATCATCTCCTGCATCGCCGAGCCGAAGAGCCCAGCATCAGAGAGGGGGGCCATGAGGAGGGGGATCCTCTGTTGATCCGGCAACACTGCCTGCTCCAGCCACAGGTGGCGCTGGATGAGAGTGGCCAGGGCGCGCTGTTTCCCCACAGCTATCGCCTGTAGCTGCGAGAGGTCCAGGATGGCTCCCGTCGCCTGGGCGTGGAGGTACTTCTGGTGGTCGTCCAGTACCACCCCGCCCATCATCAGCCCCGACATGAAGTGCGCCAGCTGCGAGATGTTGGAGGTCGCAGCCAGGCTCTGGGTCGAGGCGATGAATATCTGGTCACTCCACATAGCCAACTGCTTAGGCGACTTCCCCTGGGGAAGTGGCTTTTTTAACGGCTCCCACACCATCTCGGGGCAAAGGATGGATGCCATCGGGCTATCATGTCGTGGCACCCCTGCCTTCAACCCCTGGACCAAACCCACCACCCGCGTGAAAGGCACATAGGTGGAGGTGAGGCCGACGATGCAGGGAATTACCTGTCCCAGCGCCACGTAAGCCTCCATCGAAGGGAAGAATGGGCAAACAACACTCGCCTCCCTCACAGGACGGCGTTGCCAGAGATGACCTATAGCAGGGCATCTCGTCTCGGGGGTGGTGACTTTAACCCAGTCCCGGAGTACGAGGCTCTCCAGGAAGACACAGCACCCTCTGCCACTCCCCGAGGGGGGAAATGCTCTGTCTCCGCCGGAGCTTCGAACAAGAATGCCCCCGCCCCCTCCATATAATCCTCAGTTTCCATCGGATGCGATGGAGAGGAGACGAAGGAATCCCCGCCCGGTGCCAGCCCAACACAGCCGCTAAGCTGTCCGCCCCCGCTGCTCATCGCCGTATAACGAGAACGAGCCGAGGCGAAGAGCCTGCGTCGCAAATCCCCGGCCACCAGAGGGACTGCCAGCCTACCGGCTGACTGCCCTCCGGCGGGGGAACCAGAACCGGAACTCGGCCACCTCACAGGAGATGGGAGCTCGACGGTCCCTCGGCGACGTGCACTCGCCTCCGGACGCAGCTGAGGCGCACCTGCCTGCCACAACCGTGGAGCCAGGAACGCCATATGACGCACGGAGGAAGCCGCGACTGTGAAGCGCTGGTGGAGGTCAGAACGATAATTGTCTAAGCTCTCCGGTGGTGAAGACATTATCCCTTTCTTTTCCCGAAAATTTGTGAGAGAGAGAAAACAAAAGCACAAGTAGAGAAGGAGCTGGTAGTATGGCCATGACCCCGCTTATATATGAGCGGATGTGGGAGTGGTCAGGCAGGTGGGTGCGTACACGTGGTTGAATGTTTTCATGATAGCATATGATTAAAGGGATAGTTCCAATAGAGCAGAGCGCAAAACTATACGAAAAATAACACACCTTAACCATGACCCTAACCTAATATACACCCTAACCATAACCCTAACCTATACACCCTAACCATATCCCTAACCCTAACATTCACCCTAACCATAACACTAACCCTAATTTATATACCCTAACCTATACAACCTAACCCTAACCTATACATCCTAACCCATACACCCGAACCTACTGTATACATCCTAACCCATACACCCGCACCTACTGTATACACCCTAACCCATACACCCTAACCTATACAACCTAACCCTAACCTATACAACCTAACCCATACACCCTAACCTATACAACCTAACCCTAACCTATACAACCAAATCCTAACCTCTACACCCAAACCATAACCCTAACCTATACTCCCTAACCCATACACCCTAACCTATACAACCTAACCCTAACCTATACAACCAAATCCTAACCTCTACACCCAAACCATAACCCTAACCTATACAACCTAACCCCTACACCCTAACCTATACAACCTAACCCTAACCTATACAACCAAATCCTAACCTCTACACCCAAACCATAACCCTAACCTATACTCCCTAACCCATACACCCTAACCTTACCCTATACAACCTAACCCCAACCTATACAACCTAACTGTAACTGAGGGGTACAATTCCCTGACTGTATTGATAAGTATGGTATCATTAAACCACTACCGCTTTATGTACTTTAACTTCTGGCCATACAGTACACGATATCTAAGTATGATGAACACTTTCCCACATATGAAATCAGGTCCACACAAATATAACAGTCGAAGGTTTAATATAGCAAAAGGTATATACAACATTCACTTAATTACATTTATGATTTGAATGCACTTGTAAGGCAAATGAGTATTCGTAGGCAAATCAACACTGAATGTCCAATCTCTGGTTACGCAGGAAGCAAGTATACAACCTGGTTCTTCTGGGAACTATAGCGATGGTACTTAAGGATTATAGCGGGATACTAAAGGGGTCCTGCTGGTTGTAAGTCAGTAGGGGGGGGGGGGGTTTGGAGAGCCGTCAGCTGCATCCCATCTGGCCAACGATTCCTGGGGAGAATTCAGGTACAGAACACAGTGCCTGCAGGATCTTGATCCACAGATGAATACACTTGGGCCCTCTTGTAGACGGTAGCTGTAGGCTGTAGGTCCACAACGAAGGAGAAGCGAGGCGGCCTCGGTCTGGGTTGAGCGCCGTCTCACCTGGGCTCCTCTCGGGGGTAATTCCAACACTCACCGGCGTTGGCTGTTATCCGCTCCACAAATCAAAGCACCCAAAGCAAATAGATATTCCATGCCGTATAGGCTCAGCAGTCGTCCGGGTAGGTAATCCAATGTGCAGGTCCACTCGTCCTCGCCCAGAACTCCTCGGATGAAAGCACCACGCGTGGTCTGCCCAGCCTGGTTAAGACTCTAGATAACGCGAGGAAACGATGGGGGTGCTGCTCACTTTAGAACTCTAACCGAACGATGCACCATACATAATAGACTATTATTAACTTAATAGAAATACGTCCCACTCGACGGTACAGTGCCAAACTATGACAATTCAGCTATGAATTTACACGAGGTCTCAATGCCTATTCTGGGGCCAAATAGGCCATACTGCACCACACGTGGGTCGTGGGTGAGGCTTCACGTCTGTTACTAGGTTGGAGGGTAAAGGACTAATGGACTAAAAGAAAGTTCTACTTTACTTGCGCCATATTTATATGCACGGTGAACAAATAGTACCATGCGTATTTCGGTAGCCGTATTCCTACGCGGAACCGGGGCTAGTTGGGACATGTTCGTCGGCACTATTGAACTTGACTCAAGGGGCTTGTCTGCTGGCGCCAGGTTCTTGTCCAATGAGAGAATGAACTATTATGGGCTGTAGTAGACTAAAGGGATATTCAGTGTATATGTACAAAGAATATACAAGGGATATCAAACGATATACAAATACTATTAAATATATATCCATAAATAAATATATATATTCGGTTTAATCTGATCCTTCACAACAGCCGCCCCCTAATTAGTCCCACCTAATTAGCTAAGCAGAGACAGATTAACCGCACTGTCTACCACTCAAGGTCCGCTGTAAGGGTCAGTCAACTCACAAAGTCATGGGGTCATGGTCGTCATCGATAGCGTCTGGGAGTCTTGGCAGTTCTATTAGCCTCGCCACGGGTCGTGTGTAAGTCCGCCCTTGGACGAGCACTTCAGCTGCTCGGACCTTGCCATCGGCGCCGGTGATCACTTTGCTTACGCGGCCAGCCGGCCACATAGCTCTGGGTAGTGACTGGTCGATAATCATGACGACTGTTCCTTCTGTCAAATTGTCTCTCTCTTTTACCCACTTCTGGCGGGTCTGTAGAGACGGTAGATAGTGGAGTAGGAAGCTATTCCAAAACTTGTCAGCCAGTACTTGACTGTACCTCCACATTCTTCGGCCGTTCGCTTCTTCAGGCCTGTACATTGTCTGGGGTAGCGCGGGGTCCAGCCGCCCCATCAAGAGTGTGTTGGGGGTGACTGGGTCGACATCTGCTACATCACTTGAGACGTAACCGAGGGGCTTGGAGTTCAATACTCCCTCGATCTCCGTGAGGACTGTCATTAGGACTTCTTCCGCCACAGTCTGGGCCCCAAGCACGGCGTACAGGGCTGTCTTTATAGAACGTACTTCTCGTTCCCAGGTTCCACCGAAGTGGGGTGCGTTCGGGGGATTAAACTGGAAGTCAATCTGGGATGGAGCGAGGTGGGTCTTAAGTTCTGGGCCCATAGCTTGGAAGCTCTCTCTCAGCTCTCTTTCTCCGCCTTTGAAGTTTGTCCCGTGATCAGACAACAATGTAGACGGTTTTCCTTTCCGCGATGTGAATCTTCGGAAGGCCATAAGGAATGAGTCTGTGCTCATGGTTGGAAGGAGTTCGATATGTATCGCTCTGGTGGTCATGCATTTGAATACAATACCCCACCGCTTCTCGGTTCCTCTTCCTTTCTTTATATACAACGGGCCAAAACAGTCCATGCCTGTGGCGTGAAAGGGCTTGTCGCCGAGTCGGAGGCAACAGGGAGGTAGGTCAGCCATCCGGGGTATGCTGGGCTGCGCGCGCCACTTTCGGCAGTCTAGACAGGTTCGCTGGAAGCGTCGCACTGCTTCTCTCCCTTGAAGTATCCAATAGCGACGTCTGATCTCCGCGAAGACTCTCTCTGCTCCTGCGTGGTGCACATCCTTGTCGTATTTCTTTATGATCAGCTCTGTGACCTTGTGTCGGCTGTTCAAGACTATCGGGTACTTAACGTCATCCGGTAGGTCGGGGGCTCTCCGCAGACGACCACCCACTCTGATGAGATTATGGGCGTCACTCTCGGGTGCCAGGTGGAGCAGTCTGCTGTCTGATGGGACGGGCTTTCCTCCCTGTAGACAGTCTAGCTCATCGGGGAACGAGTCTCTCTGGGCTCGTTGTAGTAGAAGAAGTTCTGCTTCTTCATAGTCAGCTGCTGAAATGTCAGTGGTGGGCTGAATCTCTGGGTGGTGCCACAGGAATGTCTTTAGCTGCGCACTCTGTAGGGTGAGGCAATCATCTATGTTGGGGTCTGTGGAGGCGACTGTGCTCAATCCACAGAACATAGGTTTCTTGTTTTCAGCCTCCTCTTTACTCGCCTCCCGTGGGGTGGGCGTAGGCCACTCTTCTTCCGGGAGCTTGAGGAACTCTGGTCCGTCACTGTAGATGTTGTGACGGGTGAGGTCATCTAGGGACATTCCCTGGGTGATGACGTCAGCTGGGTTGTGTTTGGTGTCCACATACCGCCAGCTTGCTGCTTCTGTTAACTCTTGAATCTCTGTGACTCTGACTCCCACGAAGACCTTGTATCTGCATGAATCAGACTTGATCCATGTGAGTACTGTCGTAGAGTCTGACCACAAGATTGTTCTTTGCACCGGGATGGTGAGTTCACGTTGGATTAACGTGGCTAGATGCGCTCCTGCTAGGGCTGCGCAGAGCTCTAGACGCGGGATAGATTGTTGCTTTCGTGGGGCTATTCTTGAGCGAGCCAGGATGAAAGCGGTGTGTATCTCTCCTCCCTTCTCTTGGGCACGCAAGTAGGCCACAGATCCATAGGCTACTTCGGAGGCGTCGCTGAAGACGTGTAGATCCATCTTGCATGTCTCTGGCCTCACTGTGGGTGGGAAGTAGCTGCGGCGTATGTTGACGCCTGGGAGTGAGCGGAGTTCCGTCTCCCACTCTCTCCATGTGGAGGCAAGGTGTGCGGGTATTGGGTCGTCCCAGCCCTGGTCCTTGTCCCATAGTGCTCGTACAATCATCTTTGCCCTGGTGGTGTAAGGTAGAATACATCCCAACGGGTCATATTGTCTGGCGAGTGTTCTGTACACACTCCGTCTGGTGGTCGGTATCGCCGTCGACCTTCCCTGCTCCGTGGTCAGGGGTTTGTGTCTATAGTGGAGCGAGTCTGTTTTGAAGCGCCAGACTAGTCCTAGTGTCATTTCTTGGGCTTCTCCTGGGATGGTCGCCATCCAGGTCTCGCTACTGGCTGCCTTGTCCGCGGGGGAGAGGCTGCGCAATACTTGCGGGTCGCTGCTGGCCCACTGCCTGAGATCAAAGCCGCCTTTGATCAGGGAGGCGCGTAGCTTGAGTAGGAGAGCCTCGGCTTCTTCTTGGGTCGAAACGCTTTGTAAACGGTTGTCCACGTAGAAACTGTTCTTCACACTGTGTCGGACCTCTTCATCTGCTGCTGGGTCCTCTGCGACGTGCTTCCGCAGTGCAAACGTAGCACAGCACGGGCTGCATGTGGTTCCGAAGGGGAGGACTTCCCATTGGTAGATGGCTGGGTGCTCATCTCCGATCCTCTCTCTCCATAGGAACCGCAGTAGGGGCTTATCCTCCTCCACTAGTCTCACCTGCAGGAACATCCCTTTGATATCCCCGCTGATAGCCACCTTGTCCTGGCGGAAGCGTAGTAGCACGCCTAGTAGAGAGGGGCCGAGTGTGGGGCCGGGCAAGAGCTCTTTATTCAGATTCTGGGATCCGATCTGGTAGCTGCAGTTAAACACAATGCGATCCTTGCCGTTGTGGTGGACCTTGTGGTGCGGCACGTACCATGATTCGGTCGTCTGATCGGCCTCTTTAATGTCAATCTTCATTACGTGTCTCGCTGTGATTAGCTTCTCAATCTCAGCGCGGTACACACTCTCTTGAGCGGGGTCTTTGGCTAGGCGCCGCTCTGTGTTCAATAGATACCGCTCCGTAGCTTCTTTCGTGGCGTGAAAGGTGGGCATTCCCTCTCGCCTCAGGAGTGGAGTTGCGTATCTCATCACTCCGCTGACTGTGACTCTCTTTGTCCCTTGCTCGAGGAGGTTTATGGCGTAAATGTCTTCTTTAGAACGAATGTCTTTCTTTTCGTTCTTAAAGGGCATTGTCTCTAGTGTCCATAGCCTCTCGACATGCTGCAGGAGAGTGGTGTCTTCTTCTGTCACTCTGGAGTGGAGGCAGCTAGTGGCTGCTGTTCGGTTGAGAGATTTAGCGAGGGGGCCTTGTAGTGTCCATCCTAGGCGGGTCTCGACTGCTGCAGGACAGCCTCTGGGTCCTGTATGGACCCGGTCTATCGGGACTATGAGGTCTGCATGGTCGGAGCCTATCAGCAGGGTCGGGGTGGCGCCGTCTATGAGCGGGATAGGTAGTTGACGCAGGTGCACATATTTATCCATCAGTTTGGCGATGGGGTAGGTGTACTGTGATAGTCCTATTTCTTGGCTGGTGAAAGCATTTGTAATCCTATACCGTCTCTCTGCCTGCCCGCTTGCTGCGATAGTGAAGGAGACATTCTCGCCTTTTATCGTCTTTAAATCTCTTCTTATTGTCCGAATCGTCATCTGGTTCTCGCTCCCCCGCAGTCCCAGCTGGGCCGCAGCGGATGCGAGGAGAAGGGTCTTCTCTGACCCGTCATCAAGGACGGCGTAAGTGTCCATGACTTTATCTTGGTGGCTCAATGTTACACGGACTACCTTTAAGAGCACCTGGGCGCCGCTGCTGCTGGCGGGGTCAATGTACATGACACTTGCCTTTGTGCTTGCTCGATGGTGCAGGTGCAGGCTTTCTTCTGTTACTGTCGTGTAGGACATCTAGGTGGGCTCCGTCACACCGACTGCACCTCTTCTTTAGGCGGCACTCGGCTGCCATGTGACTGCGCGCACATCGGTAACAGCGCCTGTTGGACTTTATCCATTGACTCACTTCTTCTGCATTCATCTTCTTGAACAGGTCACATTGTGACAGCCAGTGTTCCTTCTCGCAGTACGGGCACACCATCTTCCACTTCTCTTTTCTCGAGGGGGTACTGTGGTTCTTACTGCTCGGTACTGATTCTGATTGGTGCATGACAGTCACTGATCTTCTTCCATCGTTTACTCTCCTAGGTCCCTCTATGGAGCTTGGTGTGCTCCGCACGAATGTATCCAAGCGTAGGCTGCTGACTTCTCTCGTCAGGAAGTCGGCTAAATCGAGGAGGGATGGTTCAGGACCGTTAGGATCACGGTGGTCTCTTTGCCGCCTAAAGCGCTCTTGTCTGGCGGGCGGCAGCTTCTCTAAAATCCTCTCGACGTTAGAGTTGGCGTATAGCTCGTGCATACCCTTTTCTCGTTGCGCTCCCAGCATCCCTACCAGGGACTGCACTTTTATAGACAGGTCGTCTAGTGAGCGATTGTCTGTTGCTGGGGGTAGGCGGTCAATATGCCTTATCTCTTGGATTACGTAATCCCATATACGTCCATATCTCTGGTCCAGCGCTGCTAGAGCCGCGGTGTATGGGGTCGTAGAGGTGGCATAGGCTAGCGCTATATTGTGCGCTCGGGGTACTTTCAGGTGCTTCAGTAATATTGCATACTTGTGGCGTTCGTCAACGACATCCACCATCATTGTCTCTAAGCACATCCGGAGCTCCGTGTACTGTGCTCGATTCTCATGGGTGAAGTCTGGAAACGTCGGTGTGCCAATGTATGACGCCGTGGATGGCTGGCACATCGGTGAGCGTTGGGAGAGAGGCCTCCTAGGCGAGTCTCCTCTTGCGCCTCTCTGTGGGCTGGTACCGGCAGGGTACCATGGCCCGCTGGTCCAGGTGCTGTTCCTCGGGGCTGGTCGTGCGTCATGCTCACCCGTGAATAGAGTCGGGGGTCTGTAGCGCAGCGCCGCGGGGGTATAGCCTGGGCTGTACTGGACCTCCTGGTCCGGTGGAGTACTGTGCTGTCGTCGGGCTTGGTTCTCCTCCTCTCCCTCTTCTTCTTCTGTCAGGTCCTCTAGATCCTGTAGTCGTTTATTTAGCCTCTCCGCAGTGTATGCTGCTCCTTCCTTGTAGCTGGGTCTCGCTTGGACCGGTCGGGGAAGGGGGTCTGCGGGGGGTATAGGCTCTCTCTGGTGGTCAAGTTCAGGGTCGCTTGGTCGGTTAGGGGATGCTGCCCTTGACTGTTGTCTCGACGAGGCCCTTGAACCCCTGGCGGAGGGAGAGGGTGTTGCCTTGGTGATCAGCTGCTCCATTAGCTGCGCTTGTAGTCTGTCGCGCTCGCCCTGTAGTCTGTCGCGCTCGGCTTCGCGCTGGATGAGAGCGATGTCGCGCTCTGCTTCTCTTTGGGCACCGTCAGCGGCGCGCTGGGTGTCGGACCGGTCTCTTGCCATATTCTCTTCCGTCTGAAGGCGTCTCATCTCCAGGCGTATGTGCTCTTCTTCGCTCCGTTGCTGTGTTTGGAGTCGATCGCGTTCACCCTGAAGTCGATCGCGTTCACCCTGGAGTCGATCGCGTTCGGTAGAGGCTGTCAGGCTGACGAGGAACGCCTGTGACAGCATCCTCTCCGCTTCGCTGGGGGAAGACGCTTGTAGAGGTGAGCCGCTCCTGGCTGTACTCGTTGGGGAGTCCTGGAGCTCTATCTCCTCGGCGCTCTCCTCATCTTGTTCCGTGCAGGGTTCCACCTCTGGAGGGTTGTCTTCCTCCCGGAGCTGGTCGGGGACTACTTCTTCGGTATTGGCGGGGGGTAAAGGCATGTCTGTTCCCTCCTGGTCCCCACCGTGAGCTTGGTCAGTTACATTAGAACCCACTAGGGCCTCTGTGGTCGGGGTAACCTGGTCGTTAAGGTCAGACATAATTTTACTTTCTACTTTTACCGCATTTACCGTCTGTAGAAGGCTAGGTAGTTGACTGACAGCGTAATCCTCTAAGTACTGAGGTGTCTGTCGTCTGCGCCGCGGGCGTTCTACGTTAGGAGGACCGTTTCGTGGAGTGTTCATCATAGGCCATTTCAATATTAATAACACTATATTAATATTACACTAGTTACCATCCGGCTCGAAGGACCAATTGTAACTGAGGGGTACAATTCCCTGACTGTATTGATAAGTATGGTATCATTAAACCACTACCGCTTTATGTACTTTAACTTCTGGCCATACAGTACACGATATCTAAGTATGATGAACACTTTCCCACATATGAAATCAGGTCCACACAAATATAACAGTCGAAGGTTTAATATAGCAAAAGGTATATACAACATTCACTTAATTACATTTATGATTTGAATGCACTTGTAAGGCAAATGAGTATTCGTAGGCAAATCAACACTGAATGTCCAATCTCTGGTTACGCAGGAAGCAAGTATACAACCTGGTTCTTTAGGGAACTATAGCGATGGTACTTAAGGATTATAGCGGGATACTAAAGGGGTCCTGCTGGTTGTAAGTCAGTAGGGGGGGGGGGGGTTTGGAGAGCCGTCAGCTGCATCCCATCTGGCCAACGATTCCTGGGGAGAATTCAGGTACAGAACACAGTGCCCGCAGGATCTTGATCCACAGATGAATACACTTGGGCCCTCTTGTAGACGGTAGCTGTAGGCTGTAGGTCCACAACGAAGGAGAAGCGAGGCGGCCTCGGTCTGGGTTGAGCGCCGTCTCACCTGGGCTCCTCTCGGGGGTAATTCCAACACTCACCGGCGTTGGCTGTTATCCGCTCCACAAATCAAAGCACCCAAAGCAAATAGATATTCCATGCCGTATAGGCTCAGCAGTCGTCCGGGTAGGTAATCCAATGTGCAGGTCCACTCGTCCTCGCCCAGAACTCCTCGGATGAAAGCACCACGCGTGGTCTGCCCAGCCTGGTTAAGACTCTAGATAACGCGAGGAAACGATGGGGGTGCTGCTCACTTTAGAACTCTAACCGAACGATGCACCATACATAATAGACTATTATTAACTTAATAGAAATACGTCCCACTCGACGGTACAGTGCCAAACTATGACAATTCAGCTATGAATTTACACGAGGTCTCAATGCCTATTCTGGGGCCAAATAGGCCATACTGCACCACACGTGGGTCGTGGGTGAGGCTTCACGTCTGTTACTAGGTTGGAGGGTAAAGGACTAATGGACTAAAAGAAAGTTCTACTTTACTTGCACCATATTTATATGCACGGTGAACAAATAGTACCATGCGTATTTCGGTAGCCGTATTCCTACGCGGAACCGGGGCTAGTTGGGACATGTTCGTCGGCACTATTGAACTTGACTCAAGGGGCTTGTCTGCTGGCGCCAGGTTCTTGTCCAATGAGAGAATGAACTATTATGGGCTGTAGTAGACTAAAGGGATATTCAGTGTATATGTACAAAGAATATACAAGGGATATCAAATGATATACAAATACTATTAAATATATATCCATAAATAAATATATATATTCGGTTTAATCTGATCCTTCACAACACTAACCCTAGCCTATACACCCTAACCTATAAACCCTAACCTATAAACCCTAACCCATACACCCTAATCTATACACCATAACCCTAATTTATACACCCTAACCCATACACCCTTACCCATACACCCTAACCCTAAGTCATACACCCTAACCCATACACCCTAAACCTAACCTATACAACCTAACCCATACACCCTAAACCTAACCTATACAACCTAACCCATACACCCTAATCCTAACCTATACACCCTAAACCTGTGTATAACCCTAACCCTAATCTATACACCCTAACCCTAACCTATACAACCAGACCCTAACCCATACCCATTCTAAACAACTGGGGACACTCTCTCCACTCACCACCAGTTCCATTGTCCTCTTATCTTTGCTTAAAGCCTTAAAGCAAACAGAGTATATTTCCAGTCAACTGACTGACATTGAAAGGAGGTGGAGGCCTAGTTTAAAGCGTTGGTTAGCCGGTGGCAGAACCTGGTGGCCTCGTACCAGGAGACAGACAGACAGTGACTCATTTAAAACACAAAAGCCACATCGACT
>NC_140166.1:25234536-25237036 GCF_963971535.1 Notolepis coatsorum
CTTTTATTTCTGGTGTCCCGATCCCGCTTACCTGTGGCTTTGTCAGTGTGGCGCTCCACAGAAAGAAGGTTTGATTGTGAGAGAGCCTGAGGGGTGTGTTAACAGTGGCAGGGCTCAGTGTGACGGCTCTAGTTCGAGGTTTTCATGTTTACATTAGGTCAACTCGTTCATTTATCAAGTTGCAGGATTTTCTTGTTATGTTTACATTAGGTTAACATAATTGTTCTGTCAAGTTGCAGAACTGTCGAGCAGTTATTTGAAACAGTGGTGAATCACTTACATATGAGAATCTTAACGCTTGTATTGGATCTAATTTATTACAGCAATGGGGGGAGTTTTTCCTTATGAATGACACTTTTTTGTTTTTATTGTGTCTTATAGTCTTGTTTGCCATTATGCTTTACTTTGAGCTTTTGTGTGGAGAATAGCATTTCTGGTTTGAAATTGGCCCTCATAAGTCACTTAGCCACTCATTCCATTATGGCTTTAAGTGAAACGTAAACATTTAAAATATATTTCCACCAGGCATCCTTTAGGTAGTCGACACATTTAACAGAGAAAGGTCTTGCTAGTAGCTTTAGAAATGGTCACGGCATCCAGTAAAATTACAAAATAAAATAAAATAATATTCTAACTCATATATTCATACATACATTATTTACATATTTAAGCAACAATGATATTGAATTTCGTACAAAATGCTAAATGAACCCAAACAAGTATCTTCTCCTCCCTATTCAGACCACATAAGGAATTTATATTATTCTATTAATAGAATAATTATTCTATTAATTATTTGCATGCAATAATACATGAGGAATTCTATCTTGAATTTGAGGCAGAATGATTGTTATTACTGTTTCTCAGAATGTTTTCTTAACCACTCGGAGGCTTTGCATATTTTAATATTAAAATATTTTGACCACCTATGAAAGAAATGTTCCTTTCCCGTTTACCAGTAATTTTCTCCTTGATACTGCATGTGTGGTTAATGGGAAAATGTATGTCTTGTTAATCCAACTTTTAAAAGCCAAACTGCTAACCGGATGTTGCAGAGAACGCACTGACGCTGGTGACCTGATCTGCGACACTAAGCTACGGCTAGTGATTTTAACTACCGCTCCAAAATTATAAACCCTCTGCCTTACCAGAGAGAGAAATGTATAGTAGAAGGCTTTGTTCACAGGCTGTGGAGCCTGCATGAAACACAGATGAAGCTAGGAGCGATCTATTAATAGTCCGTTCATGTTCCTAGAGCTACAGATGAAGCTAGGAGCGATCTATTAATAGTCCGTTCATGTTCCTAGAGCTACAGATGAAGCTAGGAGCGATCTATTAATAGTCCGTTCATGTTCCTAGAGCTACAGATGAAGTAGGAGCTATCTAATAGTAGGGATGCTCGATATTGGCTTTTTTACCGATACCGATATACCAATATTGTCCAACTCTTAATTTCCGATACCGATATCAACCGATACCGATATATGCAGGGTCCCCCCCCCCCCCCAAAAAAAATTGAATCATTTCAGGTAATTAACATTACATATCTCTTGTTGTGGAATTAACACAACATTATGCATACTTTTGACAATAAATAAAATCAGAATTTGTTCTTACTTGCTTGCCTGGGTAAATAAAGGTTATAGAAATGTAAAAAAAAAAAGATGTTTTGAAAACCGATACCGATATTTTCCGATATCACATTTTAATGCCGATATCGGCCGATAATATCGGACATCCCTAATTAATAGTCCGTTCATGTTCCTATACAGTAGCTGCAGCAACGTCATGAGACTCGGAAGCAGTAGTGGAGGCAGTACAGTACACAGTTATTTTACTTAAGTAAAAGTAGAAATACCCAGATAAATGAGTACTCTGGTGAAAGTAAAAGTCCTCCATTCAAATTCGACATAAGTAAAAGTACTGTAGAGAAGTATTTGCTATTGAATGTACTTAAGTATCTAAAGTAAAAGTACACATTCTACATGACGTTTGTGTATCCATTGACCTCTATAGGTTGTGTTCCAGCTGTATGTGGTCCAGTTATGCTGCTCTGATTAAAGGTCATGTTAAAGTGGTATGTGGTCCAGTTATGCTGCTCTGATTAAAGGTCATGTTAAAGTGGTATGTGGTCCAGTTATGCTGCTCTGATTAAAGGTCATGTTAAAGTGGTATGTGGTCCAGTTATGCTGCTCTGATTAAAGGTCATGTTAAAGTGGTATGTGGTCCAGTTATGCTGCTCTGATTAAAGGTCATGTTAAAGTGGTATGTGGTCCAGTTATGCTGCTCTGATTAAAGGTCATGTTAAAGTGGTATGTGGTCCAGTTATGCTGCTCTGATTAAAGGTTATGTTAAAGTGGTATGTGGTCCAGTTATGCTGCTCTGATTAAAGGTCATGTTAAAGTGGTATGTGGTCCAGTCATGCTGCTCTGAATATGTCCTCTTGAAGTTGTCAGGCTTCAAACATTTTGCCATGTTTTCTATGAAAAATATTCTCTTC